>NC_056739.1:616196217-616271217 GCF_019279795.1 Protopterus annectens
GACTGTTCAGCAATTTGGGATGGAGTCCGCTGCTTTTACACTGTGGGTTCTATCTGTGAACCAGTTTGCAGGCTACCTACTGATGTACGTGTAGGTGCCTACCTGACTGTGTTGGTGTATGATTCCTGAGTGGGGAGCAAAATCCAAGAATTAGATGGGCAGCCTATCTTGTTATTTATCCCATACTGTCACACAGTTATTGTACTTGGCACAATGCTTATAGGGCTGCAGAGTGTCTATAGGTCCCACTACAGTGGTTGGCAACTGTGGGCCTTGTAATGTGGACAATGGGACATGTACTGGGTGAGCAACAGCAAAAAGTTGCTACACCCACCCCCAATGGTATGGTTCTCACACAAACACAACAATCCACTCACACACCCACACACATTTGCCCAGACTGATATTAGAACCCCTATCTGTCTGTCTATCTATCTATCTATCTATCTATCTATCTATCTATCTATCTATGTATCTATCTATCTATCCATTTGTTTCTAATACAGTGTTACACATTCATTGCACGTGCCATGGAACTTATAGGGTGACAGTTGTGAAAAGGTACTTCAAAGGTGAGGAACATCACCAGTCCACGTAAAGTGTGGCAGTGGGTAATGTACTGGGTGGAAGAGGGCACAAAATACTTTAAACTACACATACACACACACACACACACACACACACACACACACACACACACGCATGCACACGCATGTGCACGCATGCACACACGCGCGCACGTACACACGCACGCATGCACACGCACATGCACGCACGCACACACACACACACACACACACACACACACACACACACACACACACACACACACACACACACACACACACACGCATACACACACATTTGCCAGTACTGCGATTAAAACCCCTATCTAACTAGTTATTTGCAGTACAGTGCTACTCAATTGTCGCAAATGCCACAGAGCTTATGGTGCTGAGCCCTATCAAAAGGCACTTCTAAGATGACTTATATATGCAGGACTGCTAAAGTAGGGAAAGGGGAAGTGTACTGTGTTTGAATGGACCCAAAAGCTTTTAGTTGTAAATACACACACACACTTTTACATTTGCTAGGACTGAGATTAGAACTCCTACCTAACTAGTTATTTGTACTATAGTGTTATGTAGTTAGTGCACATGCCATAGAGCGTATGGGGTTAAGGCCTGACAGAAGGCACTTCTAAGGTGACTGATATCTGCTGGACTACTGAAGTAGGGAAAGGGGAAGTGTACTGGGTTTGACTGGACCCAAAAGCTTTTAATGCGCAGGTGTGCACGCACACACACACACACACACACACACACACACACACACACACACACACACACACACACACACACACACACACACACACACACACTTTTACATTTGCCAGAACTGAGATTAGAAATCCTACCTAAGTAGTTATTTGCACTATAGTGTTATGCAGTTATCACACATGCCATAGAACTTATGGGGCTGAGGCCTGATGGAAGGCACTTCTAAGATGACTGATATCTGCAGGACTGCTAAAGTAGGGGAGGGGAAGTGTACTGGGTTTGAATGGAATCAAAAGCTTTTAGTTGTAAACTCACACACACACTATTACATTTGCCAGGACTGAAACTAGAACTCCTACCTAACTAGTTATTTGTACTACAGTGTTATGCAGTTATTGCACATGCCACAGAGTTTATGGGGCTAAGCCTGATGGAAGGCACTTCTAAGATGGTTGATATCTGTTGAACTACTAAAGCAGGGAAAGAGGAAGTGTACTGGGTTTGACGGAAGGCACTTCTAAGATGACTGATATCTGCAGGACTGCTACAGTTGGGAAAGGGAAGTGTACTGGGTTTGAATGGACCCAAAAGCTTTTAGTTGTAAACACACACACTTTTACATTTACCAAAACTGAGATCAGAACTCCTTACTTAACGAGTTATTCATGCTACAGTGTTATGCAGTTATCACACATGCCTCAGAGCTTATGGGGCTGAGCCTGGCAAAAGTATGGTGACAGACATCTTCAGGACTGCTAAGGTGGGGCAATGGGATATGCACTGGGTGGGGAAGGCCTGTTCATTCCTAGATCCTACTTTCATTTCTCTAAGTGTATGAGCATGCCAAGTTTGTCCTTCTATAGTACATGTGGGACTCCATTCCAGGGATTGTTGTACTCCAGTCTGGTTTGTTTTGTGCTACAGTCATATCTCTCAACCTGTTGGTGCAGGTTATCTGGCAATGGCCTATCAAAATGTGGGAACAATGGGCCATACTGTGATTGTGACAATTTCTCTTAGTAATGTATGAGTTGATAAGGTTATAGGGCTTGTTTTAGCAGACATCTGTCATATATGCCATTTGACAATGTCATGTATTGTTTCAGTACCTCATGACATACCTCCTCAGATCATCACAGTGATTTACCAGAGGAATACAGGATGGATGATCCACAGACCAGGGTTATGGGCCGAATCCTATGCATTCTTGCGCAATCCAGCCTGTTGAAATATGTGCCTACAAGCAATTGACTTCTGGTGCTGCAGAAATGGTCCAGCATCTTGGTGATATATTACAATGGTGGAGTCTCTGTGCATTTATGTTCTGGCCTGGTATGATTTCCTGTCCACAGTTGGGTGATATAAGTCAGACAGGATCAGGGTGACAGGCAGACTCCAGATAGATTTGTTCGGGATAGGATATGTGGGGGGGTGTCCTAGCCAGATATGTTTGCCTATAGCTACCAGTACTTTGCATTGGGTTCTCCTCAATAGTTTACTGCACTTGGAGGGTCTTGTGTTTGACCAGCCTGGAGGTGTGTGTTTGTCACACATATATGTATGGCCCACCTCATTTTGCTTGGATGGCCACATTTTGGGGTCAGGATGTTGTATAGGATGAGTGATCAGGGAGGGGTGTGTTACTTCCCCTGGCTGTGGGCCAAGGTTCTGTGGGTACGGACATGTCACCATCTTCCAGGGTTAAGGCTGCCTGCAGTGAGTGCATTCCCATGTTTAAACTCTTAGCCCTGCCTGTCGTCTGTACAGAGTATCACAGAATGTCCACATCCATGACTTATATATCTTTCTGGTTACCCAAACAAGTGTAGTTTTCAAGCAAAAGTGTTTTGCAAGTCACTCAGGGTTGAAGTCAGATATTGCTGACAATTGACATTGCAGTTCAAGACTTCATACCCATCAGACATTCCATGTTAATACAAATCATTACATCAACTTTATAACATGATTAGAGCAGTATTTCACAGGTGTCTTTCTCTTTGGTCCCATTTAGCATAATGGTGTGCCCTATCTTTCAGACTACAGGCATAACAGTATCAACCACAGGTCAGATTGTTCAGGCATAGACATTTGTAGTTTCAGACTTCTTACCTTTCAAAGCCATACTACCACTGCCAGATATGCTGTGATATCACTGTGTAAAAGTCTATGGGTGGGGATTTCATGGATGTCGCCATGTGGGAGCCTTTGCCAGGCATTTGTGTATGGTTTTCTACAGCTGATCTGCTGTGTAGGGCTGGTGGTGGGTATGGGACCCCCACTTTGAAATCCGTGCATGTGACCTCTGACCCCCCAGTTATTTGGCTCTCCACATATACTGCAGTGGTATTTGTCAAGTAGGGTGGTTCTGCATGGTGTGGGTATGGGAGTACTGAGGATGCACTTCCTGCTGTTGCACAGAGCTGTCAGTTGTCTGCTGCTATCCTAGTTAGCCACCCCATTTCCTTACATGTTTGATCAATACCACAGATATGCTATCAAAAAATTCCACTTTGTTCATTTATTTTGTTACAATAACTTGCTTACCTTGTGTCTGCAGCTGTTGTGAGGGTGGTGCTTGAGGGCTGACTTTGTCAGATGCACGCAATACACTACCTGTACATGGTCAGGTATAGGTGGTGTGATGTTTGCCATCCATTTTACTGTGTGTGCGAGTCAAAGAGAGAGAGAGAGAGAGAGAGAGAGAGATCAGTCCCTGGGACCCTACAGTGTCAGTGTATGTGCTATGCATTGCCTCTTTGCCAAGGCCAAAGCATACTGGGCACACCTCTGTCTGCCTATAGGGACAGTCTCAGGATGTCCATCCTCTGAGTCACTCTGTGTCTGTGGAGGCCTTGGCAATGGTGGGGGGTTGTGTGGCCTTTTCCCATTTTGTTCCTGCTGCAGCTGTTTCCACAGGATGATATTGTGTAGCATGGCACATACTATGAACATGTGTGTACATGTGGCTGTTGGATACTGCAAAGCTTCACCGGATATGTCAAGGCAGCGGAACCGTGACTTGAGCATCTCAAACACATGCTCTATAATGATCCTGGTTTGTGCATGTGCCTCATTATGGCGTTCTTGTGTGGATGTGGGTGCATTTCTGATGGGTGTCATCAACCACGGCTCCAGTGCATAGCCGGCATCCCCCACCAGCTGGCCATATGGGATGTGTCCACTGGCAAACACCTGGTAATGCTGTGATAAATGCCAGATGTGGGAGTCGTGATAGTTTCCAGGGCTGCCAGCACACACATTCATGATAATGCTCTAGGTTTCGCACATGACCTGGCAGTTGATGGAGGGGAAGCCCTTGCGGTTTATGTAGACCCTACCCCATTTACCAGGTGGTGCTTTGATGTGGATCTGCATGCAGTCTATGGTACCCAGTACCTCTGGGTAGTCTGCTACATGGTGGAAGAGATGCATATTGCTGATCCTCTACTCATGCATGCTGGGGAAGTGAACATGCTCTGCGACATGTGTTTGCATGGCATCCAGGAACTGGTGGAGTATCCTGGACGCAGATGCCTGTAAGACCACCATGATATCCCCAGCTGGTCTTTAGAAAGTACCTGTAGCTAGTATTCTTAAGGTTACACATACCTTGGTATCCACTGGGATGGGTTCCCCTCTGTTGGTTCTGGCTCTGAGGTGAGGCCAGCATAGCTCAACAAGTTGCTGAAGTATGTCCCTGTCCATCCTGTATCTACTGTCTCCAGATCATGTAGTGACTGGTAGGTTACCCTGGGTCTGAACACTCTTCTCCTCCTCCTCCACAATCTAAGTTGGTTGTCAGCATTTTCCTCCTCACCACCCTCAGTCTCTAGCACATACTGATAGATCAGAGCAACAGCAGCCCCTAACATGTTTTGTTATATTTGTCAGTTTAAAATTCCCCCAAATGTGTACACCGGTGGTGTAGAGTTTGTGGGAAAAACCAGACTGAAAGATGTTTGCATAGTTTATATTAGTGTGCTGGGCTGCTGCCAGTGTAATTGGCTGATTCTGATACATTCCATCTGCTAGCTATGCTTGTTCTCCTTGATTGCCTTACTTCTGCAGTTTCTTTCCCATTTCTTTCCCATTTAAACCCTAATGCACGCCACACATTCCCAGTCCTCAAATGTCAACAGTTCTGCTATCCCCTGCATTTTTTTTTTGTTTGTTTGTTTGTTTTTTTGTGTTTTAGGCCCGGTGCATGCCGTGCACACCCGTTTAGCTAAAGTAAACAGTTTTAAGCAGAACTGGCTTTTCCTAGACATGAACATGCTCTGCATTTCATGGAATAGGGAAATACAGCCTCGGACACACTCATTGCCTTAGCTGTGCTTAGCTAAGGGCAAACATGGACCACTGAGCTCCAATGTGCTTACAGCATTCATGACACACCCCCTTTTCATGTTAGCTACTCCTCTTGTCTACACCATGGTGTTGGGGCATCTACATGGTTATGTGCAGTCGGACACTTAGAAGAAATTTGTGATTCAATATAAATCCCCTCATTTGTATACAGCACTGCCTTACTCCTGAGTTACCACACTTACAATGAGCCTTTTACCTTAGCGACCACTAGTCCCTTGTATTGTTCTCATTCTCCATGCCATTTACTATTATGGCAAAATGCAGATTTCTCTCAGACTTGATTTTATTCCCTTTTTTTTGTATTTTTGGCACAATCCTGTTTGTGCACAGCTGCCCTATGCGTAAACGGCTGAGATCGGTCAAAAAAAAGTTTTATTTAAAAAAAATATAACCTATTTTTCATGCCAGTGACAAAATATTTGGCCATTGGCATGCCTAGTAAAGGGAATACATGCTTTCTTTGAGGCTGTCATGCCTCCATTTTCTATTTTGCAGAAATGTATTCGGCTATGAGCTGAATACATTTCTGCACCCTACACTGTTCCTGCACGGAGACCTGCCTGCTTCCTGGATTGCTAATTCAGCTCATTTGTAAGGTTTTCACCAGCAAATGAGCTGATTACAATACTGCGCAGCTTTCTGTGCAGAAACAGTGTAGGGCCACTTGTGCATGTGAAAACCGGACATTTCTAGATCACTCGGCAGCCATATTCTGTGCAGGAGTGGCTACGCTACTCCTGCACAGAAGCTTCATGAATCCCAGAGAAATTGTTCAAAATTAACTGTTATTTTGTGACTAATGATTTTGTAATTTTGTTAGCACTGGTAGAACTGGAATCAGTTTGTTTTTTTCTTTATCATATCAGTCCATGTAATTTTATTCTTTTCAAAGAATGGGATGACCTTATTACTATGACTAAATACGTGGATTGATTATTATTTTTGACAACTATAGAAGCTTCCTTTAAATTGTTAAAGATTTTTATTCCATTTCCCAGATGAATTTTTATTTTGCTGGAAAAATTATCTGTGATTTAAAACCACCCTGTTTAAGAGTTTTCACAAGTGGCCAACAACTTTTCCTCAAGTCTATTGTTTTAGTTCATAGGTTCATAGGTTCATAGGTTTATACTAGGCTATCTGCCCTAAGGCATTTATAAGCCTAGCCCAAATTTTTGTGGCTTACGCCACCCCTTATATGAAAAAATACTGTGCCCATTAGTTTGTTGTGCCTCTGTCCAGCAGTGACACAGAGATGATTCCCGGGGTAAACCTACGATCTCCCATCCACAGGTCAAGATTTCTCTTGAACAGAGCCAGCGAGGTGCTCTGCCTCACATAGACCGGGATTTTATTCCACAGCATAGGGAGTCTCTGAGTGATAAATCTATCCCTCCAGCACATCCTATTTATATCCGTGCTAAGGTTTAAGTCGCTTGCTCTAGTGGTTTTGGTGGATTTGGATTTTTTGAGGTGGAGCATGTCCATTAATTCCGGGTTGGACATGGCCTTGTATGTCAGGCACATGTCACTTCTGAGCAGACGGTATGCGACTGAATAGAGCTGGAGTTTCTTCAATCTGGCAGCATATGACAGATTTTGGCGTCCCTTTATCCTTTTGGTGAGGAACTTTTGGGGTCTCTCCAATTGCTGCAGATGTCGGGTGAGATACATCCCGAATGGGGCATTGTACTCGATCATTGGTCTGATAAGTGAAGAGTACAGGGAACAATGACCTCACTAGATCTGGATGTGAATCCTTCATGATCAGGTGGGAAATGTAGAAGGTCTTTCTAACCACTTTAGCAACGTGAGTGTCAAAAGAAAGGCCACTGTCAACCTGGGTCCCCAGGTCCCTGATAACCTCTTCTGTGCTTAGTGGATTGCCACCTATATGGTAGCTTGGGGTTACCTTGTTTTTCCCGAAGGGTATGACTATACATTTTTGGTGTTTAACTTCAGGCCATGGCTCTGGCACCAGCTATCTGTTTCTGTGAGTCCCTTCTGAAGGATATCCGTGTCCAATGCACTTTCCACTATGGCCCAGTTTGCAGTTGTCTGCAAACTTTGTCAGCCAAAGTCCTCCCATGTTGGCCTGTACTTCTGAGAAGTAGATGCCGAACAATAAGGGGCCAAGGACCGAGCCCTGTGGGACACCACTTGTAACCGGCTTGGAGTCTGACATAGCGCCAGCAACTCTAACCCTGTGGGTTCTGTCCTTAAGCCAGTTTGTAACCCATCTTGTGACATATGGGTTTACATTTAAGCTGGTAAGTTTTTCTACAATACCCAAGTGGGGTATTGTGTCGAAAGCCTTTGCAAGGTCAAGGTAGGCTGTATGGACTGCCTTTCCCTCATCAATGGCCTTGGTGACTGTTTGCAAGAAGTCGACCAAGTTCAAAAGGCATGATCTTCCCTTGACGAAGCCAAACTGGGTCGGGTCCAATGTCTGCAAGTCCCCTATATCTTTGTTTATGAGCTCCATTATGATCCTCTCCATAGCTTTGCAGACTAGACTTGTTAAGCTTATGGGGCGGTAATTACCAGGGTCCGTAGAGGCACCACCTTTGTGGAGTGGGACCACAGTTGCTGTACGCCACTCCTTGGGCATGTATCCTGTGGTAAGGCTGAGATTAAATAGTTGCCTTATGTGCGGGTTTAATTCCTCATTTAGCTCGTGTAGCACACCGCCGGGGACACCATCCGGTCCCGTTGATGCTGTGTTTTTAGCTTTAGAGAGAGCAGCTTTCACCTGCGCACTTGAGATGTCTGGGAGGCTACACTCCGCTGGGATAGTTATCTCTCCTTTAGGGGAGAGGGTGAGGTTTGCACTGAACCTGTCTGCCAGTATGTTGGCAATGTCTGTGGGTTCAGTGATTTTTGTATCATTTTGGACTAATTCTGAGCATATCTGGGAGTTTCCACCCATGTTCCTAACATAGCTGAAAAAGGCCTTATGATTGTCCTTTGAATTCATGGCAATTTTTCTCTCAAAATTGGCCTTAGTTGATTTTATGAGTGCTTGTATTTTTTTACTAATAATGATCAGGGTTGACTTCCCTTTTATGGATTTTGTTCTATCATGTAGTAGCTTTCTCCTCTTATTGTAAAGTTTGTTAATGGCTGGGGTCCACCAGACTGGACGTTTGCCCTTTGTGGAAAGAGTCTTGGTTTTATTTGGGTTGAGTAGTAGTTATCAAATCTGATTGAATTCTGTTTGGATTTCAAAATCCTTGTTATATATCCTTCCTCTGTTTTCTATTTTCTTTCTTATTTATTCTATTTTGTTTAGAAACCATGTATTTTCTTTTAGTAAAAATTCCATTAGAGATTCTTCTTCTTTTAGCCCCCTAGCTATGTCATTTAGGGCCTTCTCCATGACAGATATTTTGTTTTTGTTGTTGTAATAGTTATTCGAAAACATCAGTTTGTTTAAAACAGTTTGCTCTGAGATTTTCTAACTTCATCTGGAAGCCATCCATTTTCAAGGGTAATTCTTGAAAAGTAAAGTCACTAGTTCCATATCTTTATTCAGAGAACTGTCAGTATGAGAATGCATAGAATGGCTCAGCTTCATTCAGTAGTTCAGTCTGAGTAAAACTGACAGGAAAATTTTATATAATTCCATGAAAATCAATATTTGAATAATTAAAACTATTCTCAGTAAGACTGCATTTTTTTAATAAAATACTCATTTTCCTGTATTTAAGTCTTATTCTACAGACCTCTAAAAAGTTGCTGCCATCTTGCCATCTTGGCTCTGCCCACCTATTACATTTGTTTTTGGCTACCAAAAGTTACATGTACTGCTGTATGGTTGTCTCAGAGGAATCATGGCCCACATATATAAAGTCATCCACTCACAGTTCTCCTTTTATGAGTGATGAGAACTCATACGAAGTGACAGATTGCGCCAGTTGAATAAATGCTTTATCGACCACTTATAATGGCAATCAATACACATTATCAGTGTTCATTTCTCTGTAAAATATACCTGTCCCTTGCAGCATTACAGTTTTCTCATACTCCAAGCAATTAAACCCTTTATCTTCTGTGAGCCATTCCAGGTGTAGATTTTTCTTCCTTGCTTAGTTTTCCAGCGAGATCAGATTTTGTTTGCTATAAACCACATGACAAATTAGTATTGTCTATATATGTCATACATCCTCCACCCTTTGCTGAGAAGGCATCTTGGCATCATATTGCTCCCTCAAACACTGGCATGAAGCATCTCTAGATAACCCAAGTTGTTTAACATGATGGCTAAGAAACCCAGACCCCCACCATCAGCTGCCATCTACCCACTTCCAAGGCATATAATACATCTGCTTTCTACAGTGTGTTGACCATATAGGCAATTAGCTTCATGAAAGGCTCACATCTAGTTAGTTCTTCATTCAGGATCTCCTAAAATTTTTCCAGTTCTGAAGTTGTTTCTTCAAAGACAATATATTACTCTAGATATGGTAATGATATTATGTCAAAAGTTGCATGTTATATGCCAAAGATATGCATTCATCCAGTAATGTCAACATAGCAGCCTAAGGAAATAACCAAACTCATGGTGTACCACGTTCTTTCTCAAATAAGCTTTTAATTTCAGCAGCGGTACTGGACAGAAATGCATTGAGTATATAGTTTTCATGAAGCAACAAAAGAACAGATTATTTTGATACAACTTCTCCTGGAATATTTGCTAAGTCTAGTATGATGTAACTTACTAAGTAAAGAGAATAAGAACGCAGTCGATCAGAATATGGAAGTGAGAATGCTATTAGCTAAACCAGTAACAAAAGTAATGTTTTCAGTTATACTTTCAATAGACAGAATATCTGACTACACAGGAAAATAGCAAGGTATACGACTAGATAGAAATAAAAGAGATGATCAGCAGCAGTTTGTTTGAATGCAGCTTTAGTGAGTCTATCAAATTTTATTACAATATGCTTAAATATCATTTTCCTGAATGCCATTGCTGTAAAATTGTTAATATCATTGACTTTATGGTTAGCTTTCTTATCAGGGATATAATTATATGTTGATATTAGGGTTAAGATTAAGGTTAGGTTTCTGGTTACAGGGTATGAGGGGTGCTGCTATTGTTTGTGCAGATGTACATAACATCACTAACTCTGCCCTATTAAGGCAAACTAGGGCAGGATCAGTGGATGTGACACTGTTAGCTGCATTGCCTCACTTCTCCCGCCCAACCCACCACTGGTGCAGGCACAACTTTGAGAGATAGTATATGGGACACTCAAAAAGAGGTGGTGCAGCCAGGCAGCTGATGATCAGCTCAAGACAAAAAGGAGAGAATGCGAATATCTGTTTTGTACACTTCTGATGATTTTGTATATTATTGAACCAGTTTTTATTTTGATGATTTTTGACTATGTGGACAAAACTTTCTTATACTCACAGGATTTTATTGATTGATTTTATGACGTTTCCTATATCACATGCTGTGATGATCAGCTGTTCTTTTAGAATAAACCATATAGCTCAAATATAGTTACATGAAGTGGAAATAGCCGCTCCTGTTTCTCAGCAGGTTCAGTCATTTCATTCAAGCACAACCCTATTCCCCATTGCCCACCCACACTATCTGCTTTGATCCCACATGGTTAAAAATGAGAAAAAGAAGACAGTGATAACATTAATGTATTTTTTTCATATAACAGTGACAGAGCTTGCAGTTGATCCTACTTCAACCATGTATACCTTAGTCATGCAAAGCCAGAATCTCAACATCAAAAAAGCAGGGCCAATCATTGCATCCACAAACAGCTCCCATATCCACTACCTACCTAAGGAATCTAATTTGACTCTGCCAGGATTAAAAAAAAAATAAAAACAAACATAAAGAAAAAGAAATAGTGTAACTCGTATTAAATTAAAAAAAAAATAGTTTCATCCAGAAACAGCCCCTATACCCACTGCCTGCTGCTTTCCTGTAGTATTTGTTTTATCCGGCCAAGATAAAACAAAAATGTACAAAACTTATTAGATTAAAAAATAATTTCATCCACAAACAGCCTCCATAACAAATGCCTACCTTTCTAAAGTGTCTAGATTGACACTGCCAGGATATTATACAAAAAAAAAAAAAAAAATCACTCCCAAGAAGATCCCAAAAATACCTATTATCTGGCTGACCTTGCCAGGGTAGTAGAAAACAAAAAATCATCCACAAACATGCTTCAAAATACATTACTTACCTAGTTTCTGGTTAACCCTGCAACAATATTAAAACAAATCATCCACAAACAGCTCCCAAAACACAGTGCCTGCCTTGTATCTGGTTGACTTTGCCAGGATATTAGAAAAAGAAAATTCATCCACAAACAGCCTCCCAAACACACTAATCAACCTACCAAAGTTATCTGGTTGACAATGTCTGGATTAAGAAAAAAAGTAAGGCAAATACATTTTAATTACTAATTATAACCTGTCTTCCAAGAATACCTTCATTTCATTTTTATCCTTTTTTTTATTCAGATCAGCTGACTAGCCACCTGGAAAAAGCAACAACTGCAACTTGACTGCAAAACTAGAGAAACTGGTCTGGGATGACTTGAAGTTGACTGACTCGCTTAATTGCAAGATCCTTGACTTCCCAAGAGGAAAATAAATAAAGTTCTAGCAACTGTTACTGCATTGTGCTCACAAATGCTAAGATATCTAGGGTGTTTTCTATCTTGAGTCAAAAGTAAGCAGGAAAGGAACTCCCTGTCTTTTCCTTCCTTCTGGACTTTCCCTTTCATGTTTACATCACTAGCTATGTTATGTATCATACAAACTGCAATCAAGTGACAGGCTGCTAACCCTAAAAACTGCAGTGAACTTCGGGCATAATTTTTGATGTACACCCAAATTCCAGGCTGTTTTTAAAACAGCCCTAATTTTTTTTCCCCAAAAAGCTAGTAATTCCATGGAACTTGAGCTGTGTGCTTGCATGCTCGAGTTCTGTTGAAAGGGGAATACAGCTGCTCTGAGCTTCTTCTTTTAAATCTTTTAAAATAAAATAAATGTATTTTATATTTTAGAAAAATAGAAGAACACTGCAACAAAAGTGGAAATGGGGTTGGGGGAGTGCAGCCCAGCAGCCCAGTATAACAAGCTGCCCCTGTGTAAAATCACCTTGTTCTCATGGAACAGAGGCTTTCAGAGAGCTAAGATGACAGACAATGTCACTAGGTGTTAAGTAAAATTACCTTGTTCCATAGAAATGAGGCTTTTGTTGAGCAAAAGTGGCTAGTGATGTCACTAGGTTTTGGGTAAAATCACCTTGTTCCCACATAACAGAGATTTGGGAGACATTAGATGACTGGTGCACCTCATAATCTGTGACACTTCAAAAGTACAGCAGATAATACGTTCCTTCCTAATTTTTTCCTCATTTAACAGGAAGCAAAATTTTAGCCACTAAACAGTGTATAAAATCACCTTGTTCTCATAAAAGGCAAGTTTTTGGAGAGCTAAAGTAACTGGTGATGCCACCAGACAGTCCCGTGGATTCAATAAACTCTGTGCAAGAATAGTGCCATTCCTGCATAGAGTGGTTCATGTCTGTGTAGCCACAGCAGCGCACCTTGCATAGTCATGAAGGCATGCTGCTGTTAAGGCTAAACAGACACGAAGTGTGAACGAGTGCAGGGGGTGTGTTTAAGTAGTGCACAGACTATGAATATGCCCCCCTGCACTCAGAAAGTGCCAAACAGCACTTTCAAAAACACATCCACCGTAATATTAGAGAATTTCTCTACTATTATGCCAGTGTTTCAGTGTCCGTGGACACTGAAATGAAATAAATGATTATTTCAGTGTCTGCGGACACTGAAATACATAGGGGAGCAGAAAAGCAATATAGGGGGTGTGTGACAGGTTCTGTGACACCCCCCTGCATTGTAAAAGTGACATATGACACTTTGCAACCTGTTAAAGCAAGAAATGTGGACAAAGACACAAATAATGGGGGTAAAGCCCTAAAAAGGTACACTACTTAAATATTACCCTCACAGAAAGTTGATAGAAAACAGGTCATGCATTATCATAAATTTCTGAAGGATAGAAGTCTGAAAGTCAAATGTATGCCATTATTCCCTGACAGCAATCCATATGGACAAAGGCACAAATAATAGGGGGACAAAGCACTAAAAAGGAACACTACTTAACTATTACCCTCACAAACTTAGAAAGTTGATAGAAAACAGGTCATGCATTAGCATGAATTTCTGAAGGATAGAGGTCTGAAAGTCAAATGTATGCCATTATTCCCTGACAGCAGTCCATGTGGATAAAGGCACAAATAATAGAAGGAGAAAGCACTAAAAAGGAAGACTACTTAAATATTGCCCTCACAAACCTAGAAAGTTGATAGAAAACTGGATATGTATTAGCATGAATTTCCGAAGGATAGAAGTCTTAAAGTCAAATGTATGCCATTATTTCCTGACTGCGGTCCTCAATGACTTGTCAGAAAACCACCATACTCACTTTATAACATAATAATATAATAATAATATAATAAATATTTTTTGACATGCTAAGGAATGTTTAAGCATAGCTAAGTGGGTGTGATAGTTATGGCCCTCCGCTTAGCATTGCTTAAACATCCCATAGGAGATAAATAAAAATATAGAGCTAAAATTATTAAACTGAGATAGTGTAGTGGTTAGAATCCCAGCTTTACATGCAAGCATTCATGGTTCGAGTACCAAGACAAACAAGTTATTTTTAAATGGGAAAGCAGTGTTAAAATCCCTTTTTTAAACTTAAATTATGTAGTAACTGTTTTTTGTCAACCAGAGTAGTGTAGCTGGTGTTAAATGGAAGTATTAGTGCACATATGTGAAATCACTCATGTATATACAAGTGTCCCATACAGTATAGTCACACCCATTGCTAATGTAATGAAAACACATAGAGGGATATCATCTAAAGTAAATCATATACACCTACCAAATGAAGCCCTTTTCCTGATATTTTTTAATATGAAAAGTGAGCAATGGTCAGCAATGCTCAGCTATGCTTACCAGGTTTAAGCATCACTTACACATGATTGCTAAGCAGCAGGTATCTCAGCTAAGTGGATTTGCACACTGTTAAGCAGTGCTCAACAATTACCCCTTTTAAGTACTGCTCAACCCAGCTTAGCAGGTTTGCATGTTTCTAAGCTGTGCTCAGCATTTTCAAAATGGTCCAATGATGGAAAAGGGTGGGAATATGGCCTTATTTAAACTATGCAGGTGGGAATAGAGTCATAACCTGTTTAGTTTGATCTCTGCAGGAACATGTCTGGTGTTGGAGAGGGAGCATACTTTCGGGCACAGAACTGGAGCATTCAGGTGTCCAGGATCATGGCTGGAATCCTTCTCAAAAACCATGATGAGAGACTGCGACAGGGCCAGTAACAGAGCTCACAATACAAAACAGGGGCCTGGGACCATCTCACACATGATCTCACCAGTGCTACTGGCATCCCCTGAACTGGTGAGCAGGTACGGCACTACTATTCTGACCTATAGTGGAGAAAGGGGGCACTCTTGGCCCAGTGGATCCAAGATGCACGGGTGTGGAATGCTCCAATAGTGAGTAAGTATCACTATCAAGTAGTTTGTAGCAAATACTAGCCTGAGAATGTGATAGACAGGCATGCATAATGTTTGTTTATCTCCCCTACAGCAGCTGCAGCAGAGAGAGTTAGCAACATAGAAGCCCATGGTGACAGACTGCTGGGGCTGTGCTGACAGGCTGGAGAGTACAGATCAATTTTGCAGTATATCATTTAAATAGCTAAGAAGGAGTACATTGCTTACTGCTAGTAGATATACTGTTAATGTGCAAACTGAATAAATAAAAAAAGTTTGACTGACTATTATTGATGTGCAATAAAAATCTCTACAAAAAACTGTTGTGTTTATTCTGGTATGTTATTGTAGACATATAGAATGTGGCTGTGACAGCATACATTAACTGAGCTTCTTCTGTGAACCAGCTTTAAGAAAAACTGTAGATGGTGGAGCTGTAAAACAAGATTTAACTGAAATGTGAAATATATACTGCACTAAGCTCTGAACCCTGAATAGTAATGTGTAAAGTTTCAAAATGTGTTCCATCCAGCATTGCCTTGTGTTAACCTTTGCTTTTCAGATTGTAGTAATCCAAAGGATTAATGCACAGTACAATAACTATCTGTCGTGCATGCATCACAGGATTACAAGTTCAGACTTTCTAAACAAGAGAATATTAGGCAGAATCTAGTGAAGCAAGAAATAGCAGTTACCCAGTAGCTGAATTGAATGCGATGAGAAATAGCTTAGTTTTTAATTTTGCACACACAGACACGGTTTGAATCCAGGGAGTAGTACTAAGATGTGTCCATATCTACACACAAGGAATCAGGAATAAATGTAAAAACAGTCAGGTAGTGTTAATAGATATTTTCTCCACAGGTTGTACAGGTAAAGAAATGGTAGTAGCTGTATGAAGGGTAAACTAATAAACTGTGTACAACTGCTGAACTGTCCCACCACATGCCTGCAAATGACAGCAGAATAGGTACATACAACATGCACTCTTCCTGATACATGTCTCTCAAGTGTCACACTGTCACTGGTAGTGGTCACTGCTGGCAATAACCCTGGACACAGATAGGAATCCAGTTAAAGTATGCCAGTAGCACACTCACATAACAGCACTTCAGGGTACCCCTCCTGTGTCAGATATGTAACCTTGACATGTACGAGTCCCCTCTAGTCATGTACCAAGAGTTGTCACAGTTTTCCCCATACCATTCCAGGCCGACAGTGTAATAGGTATGTTTGTGCTACAGAAGCTATGGGCCATAGGCTGATGTAAAGTGAGGGCAGCATAAACAGTTATTAATGGACTTTTTGTCTCTCCCACACCTCATCCGGATCAATACAATAATTCATATACTATGGGCATGTTTTACTCCAAACCTAATGTTGGGGCTTGTGTTCTATTATTGTTGATATATTTGATTGGTTGCATGTTAACATACTTTGTTCAAAGACCATTGATGGCTTGTTGCCATCAATGTTACTGATATGCTTTTATGATGCATACTGTTGTTCCATTTATGCATGTATTTGTTTTGCTATGCAACTGATCCAAATCTGCTTTATGGGGTTAAATGGAACACCCATGCATGTTGTTATAACTAATCTGGAAATGTGTTGTTCATGACTGACCAACATATTTTTTAAAGCCTCAACACCATAGCACGTTTAGGAAGGCAGATCCCGGTGGATCTGCCTGTCCTGTCTCATCTGGCCATGGCACCGGGTCCCAACACATCTGGGACCCAACCCAGGACTTCCTCATCTGCTGGTCATGCACCATCTTTGGGTGGAACTGCCTCAGAGGATGGGGCCCGTCTGCCTACTGGGCGCGGGTGCGGACAGGAGCCTATAACCCACAGTCAGTTTTGGGGTTTGGTGTGCAGCACCATCTGAGCTGAGTTGGGTGGGTAGCTGCACCAGATTGAAGGCCGCCTGGTGCACCTTGAGGGGAAGGCTGCCCCTCCTGTCCATCCCCCAGCACAGCCACCTTTAGGTCTGTGAAGGAGCAGTGGTGACTGCCCATAGGTGGGGACCTCAGTCCCACTGTATCCATTTGGAGGCACATGGGCTTCTGATTCCCAACCACCATCCCCTTCAAGGTATTTATCCCCCTCATGTGTCATATACTGCCCCTGTCTGCTGTTTCGTCTGTCTTGTCAGTCTGCAAATGCAACCTATCCCACCTAACCTACCTCTTCAAACATACCTACAGCCCTTCCCAAACATCCCACTCTCACCTTAAAAAAAAGGGCATCTGTCCTGCAAAAAAAAATGTCCCATACATAGCTCTACATTTTGCCACCATGTCCAGTGATCTAAATCAATCTACAACCAAATTACTCTACAAATATATGTTGTCAGCACCCCTCCCTGTGGGGTGTGAGGCTGTAAATTCCAAATTTGCCACATCAGTCACAGCTGTTGCTGCCGAAGAAATGTAGAGCTATGGTCCTTTCTTACACCCATCCTGCACATCCCTAACTGCTTTTCTTAATGTTTTACCCCCTGCTTGCCCCCATTTCAACATTTTCCTATCACTCTTTTTTCTTTTCTTTAAAGAAGATTAGCGCAGGTATAAGCAGGACTAAGTGGTGCTAAGTGAAGCTAAGAGAGTTTATATAACTATCTCTTAGCAATGCTTAGCACCGGGCAAAACTGCACAAAGCCGCTTACAGCTGCTTAAAAGTGCCTTAATCACTCTGTCTCCATCAGTCCTTGTTCTGCTCAGCAACACAATAACCAGCCCTGCCAAGTCTTGAACCCAGGATGCTGTGCACTACAATCACAGCAAAGTACCACTACACCATCTGAGCTGTGAAAATCTGTAATGCTTTTACAATCATATCATTCATTCTGGTCATTCAACATTAATGGAAAAAGTAATAATTTCCTAGTCTGGAACCCTGTCCACAATAATCACAGCAACATACCGCTACACCAACTGATCTGTAGGAATTTGTATTGCTTTTACAAACATATCAAGCACAACAGTCATTCAACATAAGGGAGAATTATATATCCATAGTACTGTTATATACATATACTCTTACTCAACCAATCTGCAAAAAGCCTGACAAATGGGAGGGATAAAGGGCAAACAACAGTTACATTTTTGAAATATGGCTGTCATACACATAGAAGTCAGCTAGAGTGGCATGGTGCACTTTACCATACAATGCTAGACAGATTCCAGTTCTGAAACATAAATGAATGTCACAATTTTCTGATGTCAATGCTCACATCATCCCAGTGCTTTCTCAGAAACCCACAACTATTGTGGCCAACAGACAAAACATATGAGCCACACATCAGGACAGTGTCTATACATCTGGACAGTGGAGAAGTATGACCACAGTCATGTAACAGAATGGAAAAACCTGTGACAGCCACCAACCATGTCACCCAGCACCTTCTGAACCACAGTAAGACCAACACGACACTAACCGAAACCAGCTCTGGGCAATTACTTATGTATATCCAAATATATCATGTACTACAGGGTTGGAACTGTAGGGAAAAGCAGATAGTGGTGCATAAATGTCCACCCACAACCATTTGCACCACAGTCACAGCAACATACCAGTATCCCAAATTAACTCTAGAGTAGAACAACTGTTTGAGAGAACATATCTTGATTCCCAGACACACAATATACTAACAGATACTGGCCCAACTCACAGTGTACTGGGAATCCTGAGGTGTTACAGAACCTTTCTCAGTCTGCCCCAACAAACATACACACCAGATAGACCACCAGCAGTCATAGTAGCATGCACAGTCAGATAGAAAAAGGATCATGACACTCACATCTGCTACTCTCCCTACCCAGCCAAACAAACATCTACACACAACACTGCTACACAATCTTGGCAGTTGCTTCACAATGGCCAGACATACATAACTCTCATATGTACAGATTTGCACAGAATGCCCAGGGTGTGAGACCATAGTCATTGTCACTGCTGCATACCACTTCCAGGGGTCTGCTAAGTCAATTGGGTGATACCTTGAGTGCAGTCAATAAATAATGATATCACATACCTCTGACCCTCTTACTGCAAGACATCTGGACAAAGCATGACATACTTGGGGGGCAGGGGGCCAGAAAGAGGGCCATATCTCACATAATGGTGTTACAAACTGAAACAGTTGACAGTGTTACAGGCTTTGTTGTAACATAACATCCCTGAAGGAGATGATGTCTGAAACACCAATGGATGTCAACAGTTACTCTGACTACAATCCTCACATTATCCTACTGCTTCCACAAAAACAGACGTTGTCAGAGTAACAGATCAAACATAACAGGCAAACCCCTTGTCAGTCTGTGGACATCAGGACAGTTGAGAGGTATGTCAGAGACATAATACTATCAGACGTCGAGTCATACAGAAAATGTATGTCTAGATGAACACTGTTAAACTAGCAACTAGCAACACAGCTGCTCTGGATGAAAGTAGCAAGTGGGAGACATCAACTGGTGCACAGGCCATCACCTGCTCATGAGCAGTACCTACAAAAGGCAAGCTGCTGCCTATGCAACACAGGTCTCAACTGATCTACACAAATACAGACTGTGACTACACAAACCTAACCATTTGCATTGTTGTGATAGAAGTCTTGAGCACTATAACAGGTATGTCAATCATATAGGCATGTAATAGAATGCAGAAGGGGGCTGCAATGATGGCAAATGGGACAGTAACCCTCGGCCACAACAACACCTGCTGGACTCACATGCTGCTGTCCAGGACCCATGGCCATTACTGCTTGCCCTGCCTGCATTGATATGGAGCACATCTCTGGCCCCTGAGCCACCCCAGCAAAGGTCAGCTCATGTGTGACTTCTAATGGAGTCTCTGTTGTCCAGTACTGAGTGTGTCACTGATAGGCCAGATACCTGGGATGTTGTAATTACTTATATGTCACATGTGAATGCTACTCTGATGGATATGCTTGTCTTACAAATAAATGTAAGAGATGTACATAGGGTATGCGCATACTACATGACAGGTGGAGATGTGTGTATTGAACTGTATGTGATATACGGACCCCATACCTGACAACTGTCCAGAGTTTTGCAGACTGACCACGTCTGCCTCATATTTGTAGTCAATGACTCAGACAGTTGTGTATTGTCTGGCACATCACTGGCAACCCATTAAAGATTGAAGTCATAACAAATTAGGATACATTTCATTGTATATACTGATCATGTCTAAATATCTATATGTATCTGTAATTTTTCTATGTGGAGCTTTTCTCCCCAGGCCTCTGCTGAAAAAGGGCCTTTTCAGCTCAGTCAGACACCCCCAGTTAACAGATGTAAAATAAAATAAATAAATAAAATAAAAATTGTCAGATGTCATATTCTGCAGAGTACACCTGTGAATGTGACATCATCTTTGCTGGCAAATAAGTATGTTTCAGCCAGATTCAGAAAGTGACACTATTTACTGGCCTTTGTGCAGATGTCTTGCTCTAACAAGAGCTAGCTGTCGTACCATGACACCGATGCCAATACAAACGCACCTTCTCCTGTAGGATGCTGATGTTTGTGCAGTCACTGATACCTGCTTTATAGCTGTGGAGAGCACATCAACCTTGCCACGTCCCTCATCCCATCATACATTCAGTCCTCAAATGGAGGCCCGCAAAGGCACAGGAGGTGGAGTGTTGAACATTAGCATACACATACACACCTCCTGGCTGGCCAAACAGTATGTTGCATGGGTGACATCCCGAGTGCAGTTAACAGTTGAGAAAAAACACCTACTAAAATCATAGCTAGCTACAGGCCTGCAACCGTGACTATGGACACCCACCACACCTATTGTGACCTGCTGGAATCTGTCAGGGGTCAATCGAATGCCCTGCTCTTGGTTGACTTCAAATACCCAACCACAGTGTGCCTGACCTATGCCACCTGAACATGAATGCACATAGAGTCCTCAGATTTGTCAATGGCAATGCAGTGGATCAGCCGGTCAACACTCCAATGGCAGGTGGGAATCTCATGTACCTGGTCCTAACCAACATGAGTTGCCACCGTAGCACTCCTACAGTGTCATCCAGGTGATGTACAGATCTGCAGTCACATATTTACTGACCTCACAAGATCCCAATGTAGTGAAAGTTTTGAAACATGAGGAGAATAAATCTAAGATGACATCTCTGCTTAATTTAGCAGAAGCATATCGACATTAAGCAGGAATGGAAATCAAACCAGAAGTGCATAAAAACAGGCAGTAACTGAATGTGCCAAAAAAACAAAAGAAAGAACATAAGATGAAGGACCAGATGAGAAGGTAAGAAATGTGTAAAAAACATATAGTTGCAAGTATAGAAAACTTCTGGAAGAGCTTGATGTTGATCAAGAATGAACACAGGAATGGTTAAGGAGAAGCAAATTCAAACCAAAAATGAAAGGTCACTATTGGCAGCCCAAGATAGTGGGCTATATACACGTTGGTTTACAAAGTCCATTGAACATGTGGGAGAAACAGACATATGTAGGTTTTGTAAAACTGAATTGGAAACAGTCACACACCTTGTTGCTGGTTATGATGCATTAATGCCAGAGGGACTGTATACTGAAAGGCATAATAATGTGGTGAGATTGTTACACTGGAGATTGCGCAAACATTATGGTATCAAAGTGGCTAAAAAACACTGGAAACATGAGCCACAAAGAATCATAGAAAATTATGAAGTTTATATCACATGGGATCACCCAATACCAACAGTTCAAAAGATAGATATGAGAAAACCAGATATAGTGGCCCAAGAAAAGAAGACAAAAGTAGCACTGATCATTGAAATCACCACACCCAGTGACTACAGTGTTTTGTGTACAAAGAGACACAAAGTCATAAAATACCTGGATCTGCAGGAAAAAATGAGAGCCATGTGGAAGAAAGATACCCAGACAGTTCCAATAGTAGTAGGAACAACGGGTCTTATAAAAAAGAATTTACAATCGTATTTAGATATGTTACCAATTCATGTAACACCATACGAATTGCAGAAGGAGTCATTACTGGGCACATTGCGGGTGCTGTGAAGAGCACTTTTGGCTGACATCAAAGAGTAAAACAATACTAATTTCATGAAATTTAATCGTACTTTGACTTAGGAATGGGATCTATTCCCGTCACGGTATTAGAAACCCAAAAGACCTGGAGAAATTAAAAATGCCATCTATTTATTATTTATTTATTTTATTTTACATTTGTTAACCTGGATGGTCCAACGGGATACATATCCTTTTTCAGCGGAGGCCCGGGGAGAAAAGCTCCAACAGAGTTACATTGATAATTAGGTACAGTAAATGAGCTGAAAGAACTTAACAAAAACATAGGCTATTTACATACAAGTACAAGACTGCCATTACTATTTCTGAGATTACTACAAATGTAACATTAATAACATATTAGCAAGGACGGTAGGCAGTATAATGACATAGAGTTAGACAGGATACATCTTTCTTTATCACGGTATACAAAGTACTTATCATCTTAGCTAGTTGTTTATGTTTTAGTTAATGGCACAGAGCTAGTCTGGGTTTGAGCAAGGACATAGCCAGTGTGACTTGAAGTGGAGTTTTACACTATTTTTGAATTGACTTAGAGAAGTTGCAAGCGTGATGTTATTTGGGAGAGAGTTCCATATTTTACCAGTGGTGTTGGCAACAGCGTCACCACCTAGGTTGAGAGATTTAGTTGTTTGGACAAGGAATCTGTTTGCTGAACGAAGGCAGCTTAGATTGGAGTAGGGAGTCATTAAGTTTTTTAGTGCTGGGGTATTCTCAGGTTGTTTAAGGATTTTGAAGGCCTCTATGAGTTGGGACTGGTGAAAAAAGTGTGGGAATTCTATCCATCCAAGCTTTTTCAGGTTAGTACAGTAGTGTGTTCTGTAGGGTAGGCCTGTAACGAACCTGGCAATATGATTATCTCCCATGGTAATATCTGACTACACAACCATCACCGTTCAGGTCACCATCTTCCCTGCTCCCCATCCCCCCTTTACAGTGTCAAACAGAATGATCTGTACACAAATGACTATAAATCCCCTCAGAGTAGGTAGATGTAGCTGTACAGTCAACTTCCCATTTGTTGGAATTAGCAGCAGTGTCCAGACCCACACCACAATACAATGTGGGCACCCACATAGCTGTATGGACTCAGCAGTACCTGACAGGACAACATCATCTCCCTCAAGGTAGGGTAAATGCCTGTGGTGGACGGCAGTAATACACAAATATTATAATAAGTGGAAACAGTTGCTGGATAGGCCAAGAAGTAACAGGTGCCTCATCGGAAGCAATGTCACCTTGGTCTGTACAAGCAAATAAAGGCACAGGTGATGTACCCTAAGGCTGTCTTTGAGTGCAAATTGGACACATCCACCAAGGAAAATCACTAGGCCTTCCACACATGTGTCTGCAATTCCAGAGGAAACACACAAATCTGCTCTAGAGTGGTGGTCAGTAACACCACATGCACATATGGCACAGATATAGGCAATGGGCTGCAGACAGGTGAAGTGTAAACACCACCACCCTGTCCCCCAGTGGTACACATGTGCATGTACAGCACCTGACCCTTCCCCTCATCATCAGGAAGCAGGTCTGTAATGCCCTCTCAAAGGCAACACACAGAGGTCTCCATAGTCGTGATACCATCCCTGGCTGCATCCTACATGAACACAGGCATGGGCTGTCAGATCCATTCCGCACTGTAGTCAACCAAAGCCTGAGCACCGGTGTCATCCCACCTGCACAGAAGACAGCCACTGTCATCCCTATACACAAAGGTGGAGCAATCCACCAACCCAGCCAATATGATGCACATCAGCCTAATTAGCCTGCTCTACAAGGGTATGGGAGGCAATATCAAGGACATTATGAACAGGGACATATACAACATCAAAATCCCTGGGCCCACACACCATGGTACTGTCAAAGGGAGATCAGGCCTGTGAAACCTGATTGACCTCTCTGCAGTGGTCAACAAACACAGGGATGAGGGGAAGATGGTGAACAATGCCTACGTTCATCTAGCCCAATCCTCTCACACTAATCCCCAGGTGGACAAGATACATAAGCCTACACAGCTAGACACCAAACTGCAGGTTACCAGATGGGTAGCTAACTGGCCCAATGATAGTAGCCACTCAGTCAAAGTAGTAGAACCCACCTCTAATAGTAGATTCATCCACAAAGTTGTACCCCAGCGATCAGTCAGGGGGCCTCTACTGTTTGAGATATATGTATCTGATGTACAGGACAATAGCCCCATTGGGGCTGTGAAGGTGTAGTCATGACTGCCTGCAGGTGGGGATGTCAGTCCCACCATATCCATATGGGGGCTCGTGGGCCTCTGATTTCCAAATGCCCTCCCAGTCCAAGGTGTTTACCCCCCAAATGTGTCATACATTTGGGGGGTAAACTGTACTATCTGCTGTTCTGTCTGTCTTGTCTGTCTCCCTACCCAATCTACCTCCCCAGGATTACCTACAATCCTTAACCAACATCCCACTCCCACCTTAACGAAGAAAAAAAGGGCATCTGTCCCCAAAAAATTATTGCCACATACATAGCTGTCCATTTTTCATATCCACCGGACATGTAATCTGGTCCAATTGGCTTGACAACACGTTTGTTGTCCTCAATCCTCTCTCTGTGGTCTGAGTGTCCATATTCACCTCCATATTCTGTACAAATGCATAGCTGTTGCTGTATAAGAAATAGACAGCTATGGACCTTCCCTACACCTGTCCTGCTTATCCCTAGCTACCTTTCATATTGTTTTTCCCTCTGTGCACCCCTTTTCCACCACTTTCCTATCACCTCTTTTTCTTTTCTTTTAAAGAAGTTAGTGCAGATGTAAGCAGGAATAGCTGGGAGTAAGTGAGTTTGCGAGATGCTAAGTGAAGCCAAAACGGATTAAGCATCTTTACTGTTAACCATATGTTGGCATTGTTTAGCGTCATGCAGACCCAAGCAAACCCACTTAAAGCTGCTTTAATCACTCTATTTCCATCAGCCACTGTTCTGCCTAGCAACAAAACAATCAGCCTTGCCAAGTCTCATACTCAGTACCCCATGCACTACAGTGAGAGCAATGTACCACTACACCACATGAGATGTAAAAGTGTTTGATGCTTTTTCAAATATATCATTCAGTAGAGTCATTCAACAGTAGTGAAAAAGCTCTGTGGAATCACCCAGGTTTTGTATATATATTATTATTTTTATTTTTTTTATTATCAGTTTGATTACAGGGGAAGTCCACTGGGCCAAGAAGTGCCCATTTTTAGTGGAGGCCCGGGGAGAAAAGCTCCATGAACAATATAATACAATAAAGGTTGAAAAATGTAAATAAATGTTACAAAGTGAAATACAAGAGTAGGATTCATACATTCAAGAATTGCAAAGTGTAGTATACATTATGAGACAGTTTAACAACAGAAATTGTTTTTTTTTTTCAGATGATTACAATATTTACATGCTTGGAGTCAATTAAAGTCTGCTAGTTCTGGTTCTTTGGAGCAATAAGAATAAGCATGAGAGTATAGTGGAGCAGGAGTAAGGAGAGCTTAGTGGGGAATCCCTAGAATTTATGTGGGGTGAAAGCAGGAACATTTCCATTTGGAAGATAGATGCAGGAAAAGTTGGGTCTTGAAGGATTCAGTGTTGGGTATAGTCCTAAGAGAAGGAGGCAGAGAGTTCCATTTTATACCTAGAGAGAAGGAAAGTAGGAGCTGGCCAGCAGGACGTTTGGGTTTGAGAATGGAGATTAGGTTTTGGTGTTCAGATCTCAGTGATCTGTTAGGGATGTATGGAGGAAGGATGTTCTTTAAGGCTGGGCATTTATCAGGGGAGAATAGTAGTTTGTGAGCGGTGGTTAGTTGCAGATAGTCTAGGTGGTTAGGGAGTTCTAACCAGTTCAGAGATTGTAGGCTGAGGCAGTGGTGAGTTGATGTTTCGGATTTGGTGGCAGATTTAGAGATCTTATTATAGCAAGCTTCGAGCTTAGAGGTGTTGGTAGCAGACAGATTGGTTAGAAGAGGGGCTCCATATAGAAGAGGAGGTAGGTGATTGCCAGGGTATGCCTAGAGGAGTTGGAAAGAAAATGATTGTTCCTATATAATATACCTAGCTTTTGGTGGGTTTTCTTTATGTTTTGTTGTATGTGAAGATCGAATTTAAAGTGTTCATCTATGGTAATGCCAAGGAGTTTTGCAGAGGGGACCACTTCAATGGCAGTGTTAGTTTGGCTTAGGACATTGAAAGTGTTTTTGTCCAAGGAGGAAACCTTCGAGGGGAGGAAAATTAGTATTTTAGATTTATTGGAGTTGAGTGAAAGGTGGTTTTGGTGCATCCAGTTCTCTGTAGTGGAAAAGGCTAATTGAGTTTTGGTCAGTAGTTCAGGAAAGTTGGGGGCAGAACAGACCAAGGTAGAGTCATCAGTGTATTGGATGACTGTGGTGTCGGGGATGACAGTGTGAAGGTTATTTATAAAGATGTTGAAAAGCATGGGTCCAAGGATGGACCCCTGAGGAATGCCAGTAGGTGTAGGCAAGAAGGAAGAGGAGGAGTTCTTCCATTTGACAGCTTGAGATCTGTCAGATAGGTAACTGGAGAACCAGGATAGAGTATTAGGGGAGAGATTGAGGTTAGTCAGATGATAAAGACGGTGCGTATGGGAAATGGTGTCAAAGGCTTTCGAAAGATCTAGCAGTACTGTGGATACAATGAGTCCAGAGTCTCGTGCTTGATTGACAGTTTCTAGGAAGGATAGTAGGGCAGTTATGGTACTGTGACCAGGACGGAAGCCGTGCTGGGTGGGTGTTAGGAGGTGATTCTGAATTAGATAAGGTAAAATTTGGTGGTGGACACATTTTTCTAGAATTTAAGTATTGGAGAGAGTAGGGCGATGGGGCAGAAGTTAAAAATAGTGGTGTTTTTGCCTCCTTTGTGAAGAGGTAGAATGTAGGCTGAACGCCAGAGTTTCGGTACGTATGACTCATTTAAGGATCTATTAATCAGAATACTAATTGGTAGAGCAATACCTTCACCTGCATGTTTGAGGAAGGAGAAGGGAATGTTGTCAGGGGCATTAGAGTATGGCTTTAGCTTGGATAGAAGCTTTTTTATAAAAATGGTGGAAACAGGTTTGAGATGGAAATTAAGGGGATTGCTGTTTGGGTTGCTGGGCGTTGTGAAGAGGGAGTTAGGTGGGTTCTTATTTGGGAATGTTTTAGTTAGCTTAGCTATGGATTCAGTAAAGAAGGTGTTGAAATGGGAACTCAGTTCACTGTCAGATAGATTAGGGTCAGGGTAGGGATTGTTCCGTGATCCGGGATGGAGAAGGGAGTTGATCAATTTCCAGAATTGTTTTGGGTTGTTATTGTTGTTGGACTGAAGTTTATTATAGTAGTTTTTTTTGTCCTTGGTAATACGATTTTTTACTTGGTTGTGGAGTTGGGTATATTGGAGTAAGGCAGAGGACAGTTTATTTTTCTGATAGAGCTTCCAGGATTTGTCTCTGTGGTGCATAATTAGTTTTGTTTCTTTGGTCAGCCATGGGGCAGAATTAGCTTTGATTCATTTATTTCTTAGGGGGGCTAGGGAGTTAAGAGTATTTATCAAGATAGAGTTAAAATGCTCAACAGCGTTGTTAAGTGGGAGAGTGTTTAGAGATTGCCAGTTAATTTGTTTAAAGATGTTAGAAAAAATTAAGGGGTTGAAGTTGCTGAGGTTACAAGTTTGAACGTAGAGATGGTGTCGGATGGAGCTAGTTGATCGATGGATGAAGGCAGGGAGATGGTCATTGAAGGTGGCAGGGATAGTGCCACAGACAATGATTTTGTTTGGATGGGAGACTAGAATCCAATCTATGATGGACCCTGGGGGTGATTTTTGTTAGGGCGAGTTGTTGAAAAGATTACTTGAGTGAAGTTGAGAAGGTTAATGGATAGAGAGGGGGATGGCGTGTTGATTTTATTCCAGTCGATATTGACCGCCTAGAATATAGGTTTCGTATTTTATTTCAGTAGAGGCCCAGTATAGAATATCTTCAAGGGTGGAGATATTGTTGCCTGGGGAGATGTATAAGGAAATGAAGCACATATTTTTATGTTTATTCAAACGGAGAAGGCTTGCTGTGATTTCGGAATTTTTGAATTTAGGGGTAGGGATTTGAAGAGGAATTAGAGAGAGAAGATTGGAGTAGATTAGAGCAGAGCCTCCACCTTTTTTGTTTAAATAGTCACTTCTGTGGATGTGGTAACCAGGAGGTAAGATTTCAGAGTCAGTAATGTGGGGTTTTAGCCAAGTTTCAGAGATGGCTAGGATGTCGGGTTGATTGTGATTAATCCAGGCTTGAACATGGTGAAATTTGTTGTTAAGGCTCTGGGCATTGATAGTGAAGATCTTAAGAGTGCTAAGAGGGGAAGTGGGAGGAGAAGAGAAAGGGGGGAGTGTTATTTGTTGTGGGTGAAGGAGAGGGTGGAGGGATGGAGTAGTTTGTGCTGATCCAAGGGTCAGGGTTAGGATGAATGTCTCCAGATAAGGCTAGGACATTACAGGTGATAAGTTTTAGTCTGTAAGGTTTGTGTAGTAGGTATTTGTCTGGGGTTAGCAGAAGTTTAAGAGAGAGAGTTTTAGCTGAGGTAGAGAATAGTTTGGGATGAAAAAGGTGCAGTAGGTTGGGTGGAATAAGGGAGGAGGATATGGAGTGAAAGTGAGAGAGTTGGAAAGATTGTAGTTGGGTGTTAGGGATAGTCTGAGTAGGAGGGAGGAATGCAGGAGCTTTATGGGAGTAAGAAGTAGCAAGATACAGAGGTATTAGTAAGATGAGAAGGGAGCTGAGGAGTTGGATAGTTAAGGGGAGTTGGTTGGGCATGTTAGGATAGGGTAGGGTAAAGTACAGAGAAGAGAAAAATAATGTGGTATGCTAGTTAAGAAGGGAAGGTCTAGAAGTGAATGGAGAGAGTTAGATATTGTAGACAAGGACAATGGAAGAATAAGCATATAAAGATATAGGAGTTGGAGTGGGAGGAGTAGTAGTGGGAGGGGAAAAGAGGAGGAGTATTTTTTGATGAGAGAATAAGGGGTGGGGTAATAGGAAGAGCACTGTGATTGGATAGTAGATTTGGTAGGTGGTGTTTGTTAGGTATAAATGTAGAGGTGCTGGGGGCATGTGAGAATTGGGGGCAGGGTAGGGGAGCGGAGTGAACCCGCAGGATGAACGGATTGGGTTCAGACAGGTAAGTGAGCCAGTCAGCAAAAAACCTAACAGTAAGCAGTTGACTACTGAGTTCCTTAGTTGAGACAGGGTAGGTCAAGGGGGATAGGTAATATTGGTTCTGAAGGTAAGGGGTAGCAAAGCAAAGTAAGCAGAACGTAGCAGGTAGAGATAGGGCAGAAAGACAGTTCACAAGCCTAGGACAGAACGTTAAAATACTTTGGAGATCAGGGAACAATGGAAGAGTTAGGTACTATCCTGGTTTAGAGTGCCATCTAGTGGTCAGATAGAGTTATAGCAACAGAGGCAAGCGAGCAGTGAGATCTATCAAGGTTTGGGAAGGCTCCTAAGGATAGTTTCAGGAGGCAGCACAGAAGTGATAAACATCTAAGTGCTAGGGGATAGAGAGGGGAGAATGGCTGCTGGGTATCCTGGCTAAGGTAGCATATAGTACATACACTAGATATTAAGCAAGTGTTTAAATATTACCACTTTTAACACATACGTTCTTGCCTCCTAGTGAGCAGGGTTCATTAAGCAGGATGGCGAGTCTTTATGCTATAGAAGAGTTGAAAGGATTTGGTTTGCAGGGAGTCCTTTCACCAGGTAGGTCTGTTCAAGGTATTAGTGTAGGATAGAAGGTTCAAACCTAGGAACAGTGGGGACAAGGAAAAAAAAAACAAATAGTGAATGGGGTAAGAAAGAGATAGTCAGGATAGGGTAATGCAGACAAGCATGTGGCTCAAACAAACTAACAGGTATTAAAATACAGTAGTGGTAGTACGCAGTGCATTTGAGTTCATACAAACAGTTGAAAAATATTCATAGCAACATATATAGGTACAAAGCAAAGCATACCAACATCTATTCAAGCAAACATTTGAAAATGTTCATTGTAAAGTTAGCAGATGGAATGCAGGGCATCTCAGCATATATTCAAGCTAGCAATAGGTACAGAGTAGTCATACAAACAGAGAAAGGTCTAAGCAGTGTACAATAGTCAAGCTAGGCAATACTTAATAAATACAACCAAAAGGAGCTAGGTTCTGAGTGGTGAGAGCACTAAGCTAAGGTAGTTAATTATGAGAGAAGCTAGTGAGAAATATATATGTGCAGTCTTTGCTTAAGCAACTTACCAAGCTAGCATGTAAGCAGGGCAGTTGTATGCCATGTGCCCAAGATAGTGAAAAACTAACATATATTAGGTTAAGTGGGGAGGCTATGTTCTTTTGATGTCTTAGCAGTGCTGTATTACAGTTTAGCAGATACGACTATGTTTTTGAGCATGCACTCAGTTCATAGTACTAGCCCAAGCACTGATGCAGGCAGACATGGAAGCTTGGACAAGATAAGCCCTGCGGCCAAAGAAAACATAAGCTGTTTCGCTAATAGCTGAGGAGCCGTAGCATTAGTTCTGTTGCCCACGGACAGAGATAACTTTGCAGCATTCCTGCACGTGTGGTCAAAAAACGCTATTGTCTAGCATTCACTAGATAGATTAGAGCTATAGAATAGCTTACCTTGATTGGAGAACAACATATTAAATCACGCTCAAACTAAGACAACTTTGTAGGCTAGTCACCTTTGGGAGAAATGCTGTTGTCTACCGTTCATTAGATAGAGCAGAGCAATAAACAGCTTTCCTTGTTGGAAGCCAAGAGTAGTACACAGTGTTTCAATAATTTCTCTACTACACTGGGTAGCTTTGTTAATTAGATAGCAATATTTGAACACACTATTTTTCAGTTAAATGTACGAGTGGGGGTTGATGGATTACCTTGATTGGAGAACAACATATTAAATCACGCTCAAACTAAGACAACTTTGTAGCGCTCCTTCACCTTTGGGTAAAACATGCTGTTGTCTACCGTTCATTAGATAGAGCAGAGCAATAAACAGCTTTCCTTGTTGGAAGCCAAGAGTAGTACACAGTGTTTCAATAATTTCTGTACTACACTGGGTAGCTTTGTTAATTAGATAGCAATATTTGAACACACTATTTTTCAGTTAAATGTACGAGTGGGGGTTGATGGATTGGAATTGTTTGGGAAGACACAAAGTATTATAGAGGGCAAACCACGAGACAGACGCAAGTACTTGGGAAATACAAAAAGTAGTATAGAGGATAAAAGCACGAGTCAAAACGCACATAATCTGGTAAGGTTGGTACATCAAAACTAGGCGGTTAACATGGGTAAGACCATAAAAACAGGCTTGTTCAGTTACAGAAACCTACAGCACTGTTTAAAACAAGAACCGAGCTGTCCTAACCTTCTATAATGCAGTAATATACAACTGGTAGACCCGAGCTCATACACACAGGTGCAAGGTAGGCTACTACAATGCCACGTGGTACACCCAGTAATTAGTGCAAATGTTCCTTATAAAAACATGAAACAGAATACAATATGGTTATTACACCATGAACAGCATATCATTTAAGTTCTAATAACCAAAAACAAGGCAAAAGCCATACAGATTGTCCAGGTAATAAAGTTATGCAGTTGTATCACACAGCAACTTACAGTGTTGGCGACACTGGGGCCAGATACACACAGCAGCCGAGGGATCAGCTCCTAATAGTAAAGATGGCGGCTCGCCAGATAGAAGGGTTTTATAGGAGTAGAGAGGATGTGAGGTGGGAGGGGAAAGGAGAGGTGTGCAATAAGACCAGGAGGGGCTATTAAGTTACATTAGCACAGATTATCACGCGGTACTATATAAGGGGGGGGGGCCAAGTTGGTGCAAACAGGGGTTGAAGTGGAGGTGAGGTACTAAGTTAGGAGGGATTAGAGAAAGGAGCAAGTACAGGCAGAGGTTAGAGTAGATAATATGGGTAAAGGCAGAAGATATGTTATGGGGCAGATAGATTAAGGGGCTTAAAGCCGAGCTCAGACAGGTAAGTGAGCCAGTCAGCAAAAATCCTAACAGTAAGCAGTTGACTACTGAGTTCCTTAGTTGAGACAGGGTAGGTCAAGGGGGATAGGTAATATTGGTTGTGAAGGTAAGGGGTAGCAAAGCAAAGTAAGCAGAAAGTAGCAGGTAGAGATAGGGCAGAAAGACAGTTCACAAGCCTAGGACAGAACGTTAAAATACTTTGGAGATCAGGGAAGAATGGAAGAGTTAGGTACTATCCTGGTTTAGAGTGCCATCTAGTGGTCAGATAGAGTTATAGCAACAGAGGCAAGCGAGCAGTGAGATCTATCAAGGTTTGGGAAGGCTCCTAAGGATAGTTTCAGGAGGCAGCACAGAAGTGATAAACATCTAAGTGCTAGGGGATAGAGAGGGGAGAATGGCTGCTGGGTATCCTGGCTAAGGTAGCATATAGTACATACACTAGATATTAAGCAAGTGTTTAAATATTACCACTTTAAAACACATACTTTCTTGCCTCCTAGTGAACAGGGTTCATTAAGCAGGATGGCAATTCTTTATGCTATAGAAGAGTTGAATGGATTTGGTTTGCAGGGAGTCCTTTCACCAGGTAGGTCTGTTCAAGGTATTAGTGTAGGATAGAAGGTTCAAGGAGTGTTGGAGACACTGGGGCCAGATACACACAGCAGCCGAAGGATCAGATCCTAATAGTAAAGCATATACAGATATATATGTATGGAGACACATATATATGAAAAATGTATTTAAAAAAAATATATATATATATATATATATATATATATATATATTTTTTTTTTTTTTTTTTTTATACAGATATATATGTATGGAGAGATATATATGAAAAATGTATTTAAAAAAAAAAAATATATATATATATATATATATATATATATATATATATATATAAAGAGAGAGAGATACATATAGATATATAAAGGTTCATAGGTAGGTACTAGGCTATCTGCCCGAAGGCATTTATAAGCCTAGCCAGAATGTGTTGGCTTTTGCCGCCCCCTTAGATTAGTTCCCTGTGCCTCTGCCCAGCAGAGCCATTGAAGTGATCTCTGGGGTAAACTTTCTGTTTCCCATCCACTCGTTAAGGTTTGTCTTGAAGAGGGTTAGTGAGGAGCTCTGCCTAATGTAGATTGGAATCTTGTTCCAGAGCATGGGAAGTCTCTGGGACAGGAATCTATCCCTCCAGCATGTCCTATATATTGTTGTCGTGAGGTTTAGATCCCTGGAGCATGTGGCTCGAGGGGATATGGTTTTTCTTTAGGTGGAGCATGTCCATCAATTCTGGGTTGGACATGGCCTTGTATGTCAGGCAGAGATCACCACTGAGTAGGCGGTATGCAACCGAGTACAGCTGGAGTTTCTTTAGTCGAGCTGCATAGGGCATCTGCTTGAGGCCAGTGATCCTCTTGGTGAGGGATTTCTGTGGTCTTTCCAGTTGTTGCAGGTGTCTTGTAAGGTACATCCCAAATGGGGCATTGATGGGTCTGATGAGTGATGCATAGAGGGGACCAATGACCTCTTTCGATCTGGATGCAAACCGTTTTGTGATTAGGTGAACCACATTGTAGGATTTTCTAACCACTTTGGCAATGTGATTATCAAAGGAGAGTTTACTATTTACTTGGGTCTCCAGATCCCCTATTACGTCTTCTGTATTTAGGGGGCTACCACCTATGTGGTAGTTTGTGGGTACTTTGTTTTTTCCAAAGGGGATGACAATGCACTTTTTGGCATTTAGCTTGAGGCCATGGTTTAGACAACAGGTATCTGTCTCAGTGAGACCCTTTTGGAGGATGTCTGTGTCAGCCGGAGAGTCAATTATAGCCCCTAGTTTGCAGTCATCTGCGAACTTGGTCAGCCATAGTCCTCCTGTGCTTGCCTGTATCTCTGAGAAGTATATGCCAAACAGGAGGGGTCCTAGGACTGAGCCCTGGGGAACACCACTTGTAACCAGTTTAGAGTCAGACCTAGCTCCTGCAACTCTTACCATGTGGGTTCTGTCCATGAGCCATTTGGCAACCCATTTTGTGATGTAGGGGTTTATGTTCAGGCTGGTGAGCTTGTCTATAATACCTGAGTGGGGAATGGTGTTGAAGGCCTTTGCAAGGTCTAGGTAGGCTGTGTGGACCACCTTTCCCTCATCTATAGCCTTTGTAACTGTCTCAAAGAAGTCCACCGGGTTTAGGAGGCATGATCTGCCCTTAACAAAGCCGAACTGGGCAGGGTCCAGTGTTTGGAGGTTTCCAATGTCTTTGTTAATGAGATCCATGATGATGCACTCCATAGCTTTGCAGACCAAGCTAGGCAAGCTTATAGGGCAACAGTTTGTGGGGTCCATTGTGGCTCCACCTTTGTGGTGTGGAATAACCATTGCTGTGCACCACTCTGTGGGCATGTAGCCTGTGGAGAGGCTGAGTTTAAGCAGTGTGTTTAGGTGAGGGGTTAGTTCATCTTTGAGCTTGTGTAGGAAGCAGCCTGGGACACCGTCTGGTCCCATTGATGCTGTGTTTTTGGCTTTGGAGAGGGCTGTTTTAACCTGAGTGTCTGTGATTTCAGGGGCACTACATTCTTCTGGTATAGTTATGGTCCCTTTTGGGGGTGAGAGGGGGGTGAAGTTTACACTGAACCTGTCTGCCAAGATGTTGGCTATATTGGTCAGTTCAGTGTATTTTGTGCCATTCTGCACTAACTCCGAGCAGATCTAAGAATTGCCACTTAGATTCTTGATATAGCTAAAGAATGCCTTGTGGTTATCTTTGGAGTCCATGGCAATTTTTCTTTCAAAGCTAGCCTTGGATGATTTTATGAGGGAATGTAGTTTTTTGCTGATATTGATCAGGAATGTCTTCCCTTCTTGGGATTTTACTCTTTTCTGTACTAGTTTCCTCCTTCTATTGTATAGCTTGTTTATGGCAGGGGTCCACCAGACTGGTTTCCTTTTCTTGGAGGAGTGAGTCTTACTTTTGCTTGGGATAGCACGATCCATGCATTCTTGTAGGTGCCCATAGAGTGCATTAGTAAAGGATTTTGCAGCTTGGACAACGTTATCCTTTAGCATGGGGGCTTTGAAGCTTCCCACCTCGGTCTTAAGTAAAGTGAAGTTTGCTTTTGAAAAGTTTTTCACAGTGGTTTCTTTGACCGGGGGTGGTGGCGGAATGTGGATATCCAGAGTGATTACTTTATGGTCAGATCTAACCAGCAAGGGGCTGACCTCTGGTGTAGAACACCGGTCGACCATGTTGGTGATGACCAGGTCCAACATGTTGTCACCTCTGGTGGGGGTGTTGAGCAGTTGATCCAGGTTGATTGAGTTTATAAATTCTAGGAAATGTTGGGCAAGGGAGTTTGTACTTGAGCAGTTCTCCTAGTTAATGTTTGGGTAATTGAAATCACCCAATATCAGGGTGTTTGGTAGGACCTTTATGTTTCCCAGTGTTTCCAGGAATGTGGAGTGGGGGTCCTGGGACATGGAGGGTGATCTGTAGCAAGCTATAATTTGAATAGCAGTTTTGCCCATTGTTAGTTGCACGTGGATGATCTCTGAAGCTTCATGCTGTGCCATTAACCTGGAGGTGTGGGAATCCTTGATGAATATGGATACTCCCCCACCTTTTGTATTTTGGTCCGGGTTTTGTGGCAAAAATGTATGGTATGAGTTGTAGCCTGGTAGTGCTGGGGTGCTCTCTGGAGCCTTAAACCAGGTTTCTGTTACTGCACATATATTGATTTTCTCCATACTGAGGAGTGCCTTGAGTGCGTGCATTTTGAGGTTTAGACTTCTGGCATTGAGTAGCATTACCCTCAGTTTTTTGTTACTTGTGCTATTTATTATTTATAGATGTATGTTTTATATGTTTTACTATTGTTTATTCGAATGGAAAAACATTTTCCGTTCAAATAAACGAATGGTAATACCAAAAGTAAAAAAAAACTACCGTTCACAATGTCGAACCAAATGCTCGACGCATTTGACTCGACATTGTTGTCGAAACCACCACGTGATAGCCATATAGGAGCTGATGTAAATCAAACTCCTATATAGCTATCACATTTTTGCAGGGGGGCAAGCCCCCCTGCACCCCCCCATGTGGGGGGTTGTGCCCCCTCACACCCCCTTACTTATATATTCTAACTCCGAGTTCACACTACAGTGGGGATGTGGATGTATTTCCACTCCCCACTGTACCGTGATCTCCATGCAGATAGTTGATTTCCACTTATGTGAATGCAGTTGTGCATTCGCGTAAGTGGAGTTGACTATCTGGTACAAAACTGCTTGTGCCTTCGACTTTCTGTTTTTCGGCACATTGCAGTCGATAGAATGTTGTTCGCACAAACAATAGTAAACCATTTTATATATATATATATATATATATATATATATATATATATATATATATATATATACATATACATACATGCTCATAACATATAGTCACTCATATCTCAGAACCATACCTCTCAACCTGTTAGTGCAGGAAATCTGGGCAAAGGCTGTAAAAATGGGGGAACAATGGGTCACAAATAGGGAGATATTTCAAACATTGCTTTTAGAAATGTAGAAAGTTGTTTGAGTAACAGGGTCTGTTCCGCCATACATGTTCTGAAGAAAATGAGGTCTGGAACTGAAAATGTGTCATAATTTACTAACAGACATCCTTAGATCATCACAGTGATTTACCAAAGAAATTAGAATAAATTGTGGAACAGAGACAGAATATGAGCAATAAACCTGGATGTTCTCCAACAATCTGGCCAGTTGAAAGGTATGTTCAGAACCCCTTTCTGCAACAAATCTGGACCAAGCCTGACAAAGTGGGGGGAGAAAGACATGAAAATAGGGACATATCTGAAATAATTGACTAGATAAGCTGAGACACTTCCTACAGTAACACTGTTTGTTCTAACATATATTGACCAAAACAGCACAACTCCAAGACTCAGTTGCTTCTCAGTAGTTAGTGCCTGAAATCCTCACATCATCCCACTGATTTGTCAGACATACACAATACTTATGGAGACCACACCAAAGATATGAGCCAGACAACTGGATATCCTGTGAATATCTGGACATAACATGACATTGGGAAAAGTACATTGAGCTGCTTAGCATGTCACCAAGCACTGTCCAAACTACAGTCAGATTGACACAACACTACCCGAGGTCAGCTATGGGGAATTACACATGCATTTGCAAAAATATCAGGCACTATAGGAATATGAAAAACACTCACTGGTGTGAGCCTGGATACCCACGACCAATTTTACCACAGTCACAGTGACATACTAGTAAGCCAAATGAACAGTAGAGTATAATGACTGTGTGAACATAAATATGTTTGACACTTACACACTACCCCTACATATACTTCCCCCAATTCACAGTGTAGTCTGACTCCTGTAGTAGTATGGAATATGTCTCAGTCTGCCCTTACAAACATATACAGCCAATAGACCACCATAAACTGGAGCAGCATGCACAGTCAGATAGGAAAGGAGCCATGACACTTACATGTATCCCCCTCCCTACACAGTGCAATAAATATTTGCACACTACACTGCTACACAATCTTGACAGTCTGTTAACAATTGCCACACATACACAGACCCCTTAACTGTACAGATTCCCACAGGATGTCCAGGTTCTGTCCTCATATATATGGCCCCCTCCTCATAACATGTCTGGCATTCTGTGACATCACTGGGATGATATCAGGAAGGAAGGCACTAACTAATGATATACCATACATATTAACCTCTTACTGCATGAACTCTGGACAAAGCCTGACATAATTTGGGGACTGAGGCCCAAACACAGGGGCATAATTGAAATAGTGCTGTTATAAACTGAAAAGGTTTCTGGTGTTACAAAGTTTGTTGTGACATATCTTAACTGAGGGATATGAAGTCAGAAACACAAATGGAAGTTAGCATTTACTGACTACAATGCCCAGGGTATGCTACTGATTTGCCAAGGGCAACAACTGTCAGAGGAAGAGACCAAACATAAGAGTCAAACCTTTGGCCAGTCTGTGGATAGCCCTACAGCTGAGAGTTATGTCAACCACATAACACTGTCAGACTGAGACCCATGCAGAATATCCATGTCCACACAAATCCTGTTAAACTAGCATGAATCCAAATCTATAACAGCAATACTCACATTTTCTCCCTAAGTCTGGGACCTTCTCCCCCATTTTGTTGGGCTGTCTCCACATGTTTTATTGTTAGAGATATTTCCAACTACCCTCTGTGCTGCTGTTCACACACCCCCATGATGTCCTCCTCACAAGCAATGAAAAGAGGCAACGACCACATGAAGTACTCAATTATAGGAGTGTGTTGCCATGCCATTGGTTATAGGAATAACAACACAGCTGTTCTGCATGCAATTAGCAAGTGTGGGACACCAATTGGTGCACAGGCCGTCACCTGCTCATGAGCATTACTTACAAAAAGCAAGCTGCTGTCTATGCAAAACAGGTCTATACCTCTACATGGGTAGACAGAGAGAGACTGAGACAGAGACAGAGGCAGAAATAGAAACAGTAATTGGAATCCAAACAAACAATATTTAGGGAAAAAAATGTATTTCAAACAACTAAGCATGTAATGGAATACAGTAGGGAGTATGCAAAAATTGGGATATAGGATGTTAAACAAATATGTCTCAACAAGACTTGCTATACTGATATATTGCTGATAAGCACCTATGGCCATAGCATTTGGGTCTGTCTGCAGTGATAAAGATCCACAGTTCAGGCACCGGAGTCACCCCAGGAAGGAATGGCTCACATATGACTACTACTGGAGGGTCTGTTGAACAATACTGACTGTGACACAGCTAGGCCAGCTACTAGGATGTCATAGATATCCATATGTTACTTGTGAATACAACTATGATATACATGTTTGTCTCACAAAACTGAGAGACCTATCCAAGGTATTTGCATGATGAACTACTGTTGCAGACATGTGTGTTGAACTGCATGTGATATATGGAGCTCATACCATTCAAATGTCCAGTGTTATGCACACAGACCATATGTGTGCCTCATATTTGTAGTCATTTACTCGTAGAGTTGTGTTACATCTGGCAAATTATTGGTAAATCTGTGAAGACAGACATTAGATCATACTAGCATACATATAAGTGTTGGACATCCTCCAGGGTATTTTCTGTGAATGAAAAGGCTACTGTGCTATCAAATGACTTAAGTGTGTTACAACAATATTAAGAATGTGCCACTAATTTTGGGCCATTGCCCCCCAAGTATGTGTGGTGTCCTCCAGATGTCCTGCTCTAACAGGCTGAGAAGTATGACTGAGCAGCAAGAGTGTAAATACAGTGTGCCATACTGACACAGAACAGAAATGTATATCAGGTATTACCTGTCTACGTGTATGTATGAATAGGTGCACCTGGAAGCCTTATAACAACAGACATGGGATGCAAAATGTCAGGTAAATAAGCTGCACATGTTGTACACGTGTGTAATCTTAGTTTCCACGCATTCGACAGACACAAATTTCTACAGCTACTGTTTCTTGCTTTGCCCTGACACAGACATGGGTACTAGAATAAACATGGTTATCAGGTTGAAACTGGAGAGGTGTCCAGCTGTGTTATGACCTTGTGTCCATGCCTACTACTAACAGCTATATGAGCACCTACATAGCTGTATGGACTCAGCAATACCTTACTTGTAAAACCTACCTGCACCAAGGTAGAATAATCCCCTTTGCTGGACAGCAGCAATACACATACCACATAATCGGTCAGTATGTTGGCTGTACAGGGCCAAGTAGGATCAGGCACCAACTTGAAGCAAGTTAACCTTTGTCTGAATGAGCATATAAGTTCACAGGTGAATTACTGTAAGGCTAACTATGAGTACAAATTGGAAACATTCACCAAGGCCAATCACAAAGCCGTCTTCACATATGTCTTCAATCTCAGAGGGAACAACCCACCCCACCCTGTAATGGTGGCCAATCACACCACACACACACACCATAGCTATAGCCAAAGTGCTGCAGACAGGTTAAGGGCAAACATCATCTCCCTGTCCCACCATCAGTACAGATGGATATGCATAACACCTGCACTCCTCTTATCATCATCAGGGGGCAGGTGTATACTGCCTAATCAAAGCCAACAAAAGTAAGTCTCCACGGGATCTGATAACATTCCTGTCTGCATCCTACATGAATTCAGGCATATGTTCCCAGCTTCATTACACACTGTAGTCAAGCAAAGCCTGAGCACCATCCCTCTACACAAAAGTGAATGATGAATGAAGGATTATGCAATGTACTGGCCCTCATTGGAGGGAACATGACACATCAAGACCAGGGGTGCAATGCAGGTTCATACTCTGCTGATAGATTACAGGGGTATGATGTGGTTGTAAGTGGTGGCTAGTGATAGTCAATGTTGATGTGCAGGTTCTGTAAATAACTTTGACCAATGTATGAGGTCCTGTGATGTGTTTCCCTGTTTATGTCTTCCAGGTGACATGCAGCAGCAAAGACAACCACCATATTCCACAGCTGAAAATGCAGCCATTGCAGATGCCATCATCCACCACCATGGGGTGATGTTTGGCCATGGCCAACACAATTTGCGTGAACAGACCACCCTGTGGGACAACCTTGTCCACAGAGTTGACAACTTGGGCCACCATGGATGCACATACAATCAGGTCAGTCATTGGGCAACTGACCTGATACATTGTGCCTGGCAAAGGGCTGCTGCCATGGCCAGGGACTGTACTGCTACAGGTGGGGGTCCTGCCACACAGGCCCCACTTATGGCAACAGAGGAGCTCCTTGCCAGCCTTCGGGCAGCCCCTACACACCAGCCAAGCCAAGAAACACAAGTCGTGGAGGTGGGTGGCACCCAGGCAACAGGCGAGGAGCTTTCAGGTAAGGCCTTAGTGCACATCAAATAAACAATGTAGCAGTCAAATTGGATTCTGTAGAGTATCTAGATGCATATGTCAGGTCAAACTGCATTTGTGGGTGGGGTTTTCTAATGCACACAAGTGCACATCTATGGTGAAGGACAGCAAATTGTGTACTATCAGCTTGTACTGTACATGTGCAGAAAGGTAGCATTCATCTTGTACCAATGCCACATGTGAGTCTGCTGAAAACACCTCTCCCCCAGAACTACATAGATCCCTCTGGTCTGGATGTGAGAAAGCAGCCTGAAGCCAGTGAGTATGGGATTGTCCTGTTGTGGCTCACCAGTACCCCAGGCATGTTAAGGTCATGCATGTTACCATGCACACAACTGTTACTTTCAACCATATTGTAATATGTGCATCTTCACTTGTGGTGGGGTTAACTGCATTGCATTACAGTGGTAATCACAGGGCCCTGTTTGCAGGAGATGTAACATATCTGTAGCATACCTCACAACCTGTCATTGCAAGAAATCTGGACAAAGACTGACAAAATGGGGGGACAAAGGCCCAAAACTAAGGACATAATTTAAAAATTAGGGAAAGAGATACTGTGTACACCACCACAATTAAAAAGTTCCAGCTTTAATAAATGAATTAAAAACTCACTAAAACTGTCACAAAAGTTTAAAAGCAGATGAAGCATCAAATGATAAGCAGTTTTGGCAGGATTGTCTTCTTCAGATCATAACTTCCTGTGCTTCATTCCACATCCTTAAACAAAGATTCACCAATCAGGTTAATTACTTCATTATTAGTACCTCCTACCACAGACTGTCAATCACTTGCCTGGAGGTAAACAAGTAGGGTTGCCACCTTTTCAAATGTCCAAAGTGGGACATTTTTGATACAAACAGATTTTACAGGCCGAAACATACCCACGGCCAGTACAAAGGACAAAACTTCACTTTTTTGCCTAAATAAAAGCTTATTCTTGTAGCATTTTAGTTGCTTATTCTGTTTTGTATAACATTTAGGTGTTTCAAATACAGAATAACTGTTTTATACACCTATTACATAAAATATAAGAAATTATTTTGTCCTAAAATTTGAGGATATTTACCATTTTTACAATTTTTTTGCAGGACACAACTGCCCAAAGAGGGACTGTCCCATACAAAATGGGGCAGGTGGTAACCCTATAAGCAAGTCTACATTTTTAGCCAATGTGAAGACGTTTCTGCTTCAGAGTAGGTTTCAATGGAACCATGGCATTTAAGCCTGGGAGGTGGTTGGCTATTAAGTTGTTTATCCACCCAATTTAATGAATCTCCATGTTGTTTTGAACATCCCAAGCTCTATCTCCTATCGGCACACATTCTATAGCTTTAAAGCTAAACTAATGGGTTGTGTTTGAGTTAATGTGAGATGCCAGTGCATTTTTCATATCCTTCTGTCGAATATCTCGTAAATGATGTAAAGCCCTGTCTTTCAAGCATTGATCAGTTTTGCCTATGTAGAAACAAGGGCAAAGGTGACAGCATGCTAGATATACAAGATGTTCACTATTGCAAGTAGCTTTGACATTAAATATATAGCTCTTGCCTATAACTGGATGGATAAAAGTGTTACTATTACCTAGGGTTCCTGTCAGAAGAACGAAGATGCATTATGTCAAATGTGTCTTCGTCGAACTGTAAAAGTCGAAAATGCAAAATGATGAAGCGGCTTTTAAGCGAATTCTTTCCCTGGGAAAGAAGTTGCTTGGCTGCTTCCATCACTTTGCTGTTTTTGGCACTGTAGTGCGATCTTGGAGTTGGTATATTTAAGTAGGGGTGTGTGGGGGGTGAAGCCCCCCTACTTAAAATAGTGTTTAGAGCGTTTTTTTTTTTTTTTTTTGGGAACAGCGAATATTTTCCCTGAGAAAAAATTTGCTGTTTCTTGCTGTTCGCTCTTTTTTTTCATTCTTTTGTGGAAGATATAACAGCGTTCAGTCTTTTGATCATTTGCTGTTATAACGTAGTCCCATTATTTATGCTTTACATCTTCTGAAATTTGTGAGTACTTTCTCTCAAAATGTTGACGTTTTGCTGAGGAAAACCATCTTTATTACAAAGAAGTCTTTTAATATTTTTCTTGTTTATGAACGTAAACCTCGGTCTTTCTCCTACAATGCTTTTTATTTTATCATCTTCAGTCAAGATAGGCCAGAACCTTTTAATGACATCACATACCTTTTGATGGTCAGTGCTGAAGGTGAGAATGCAATTCAGTTTATTTCCTTCAAAATGCTCTGTATCTTGTGTATTCAATGTCATATCGTCAGTACTACACCTAAAGAAATAGGGATGTCCTTTCATTCGTCTTAAGGTTTTTGGATGGATTTTAGATGTCAGGTCATCTCTGTTGTAGCCCCTGTTGGATATATCTTCTAGTTGCCTGCATTCTTTCTGGAATGTATGATCATCTGTACATAACCTGGAAATCCATATCAGTTGATTCTCACAGATGTTCGTGTGGAAAATCCAGGATTTATACTGCTCCTCTTCAAAAAATGGTTCTCCAAGATTAGTCCGAGTAGGGAACATATCAGCTTAGGGTTCCATCTCAGTGGAGTTAAAAAATCTCTGACTGCTTCAATTCCATAAGAATGCAGTTTGACTGTAAATAAATGATTTATGTCCATTGTAACTAATAGGTTAGCCCCATTTTCCATGTCTTGCATTTTCCTGGAGAAATCTTCCAAGAAGCTACCTGAGTCTTTCAAAAATGTTTTTGCTTCAGGTATAATTTTTAAATTTTTTTTCTCAACATACATAGACAGGGGCTCCATTACCCACCCTCTCCCTGCAACAATGGGTCATAGGGGAGGGTTGACAGAATCTTTGTGTATCTTTGGCAGGACACTTATAGCTGGAATGGTAGGATGAGTTACCTCAAAGAAATCAAACAATTCTTTGGTGATACATCTTTCTAAAAGCAGGTCATTCAGGGTATTCTGTACATTTTTGATCACCCTGTCAACTGTACCACTATTTATAATTTTGTAGGTTCCCAATGCATCAAATGCGTCTTCGTCCAACTGTAAATGTCGAAAACGCAAAATGACGAAGCGGCTTTTAAGCGAATTCTTACCCTGGGAAAGAAGTCGCTTGGCCACTTCCGTCACTTTGCCGTTTTTGACACTGTAGTGCGATCTCGGAGTTGGTAAATTTAAGTAGGGGCACGTGGGGGGGGTGAAGCCCACCCTACTTAAAATAGTGTTTAGTGTGTTTTTTTTTTTTTTTGGGAACAGCGAATATTTTCCCTAGGAAAAGATTTGCTGCTCTGGCTGTTCGCTCTTTTTTTGTTTTCGTTCTTTTGTGGTCGATATAACAGCATTCAATCTTTTGATCATTCGCTGTTATAAGATAGACCCATTATCTATGCTTTACATCTTCTGAAATTTATGAGTATCTTGTCTCAAAATGTTGATGTTTTGCTGAGGAAAACCATCTTCATTACAAATAAGTCTTTTGATATTTTTCTTGTTTTTGAACGTAAACCTCGGTCTTTCTCCTACAATGCTTTTTATTTTATCATCTTCAGTCAAGATAGGCCAGAACCTTTTAATGATATCACATACCTTTTGATGGTCAGTGCTGAAGGTGAGAATGCAGTTCAGATTATTTCCTTCAAAATGCCTTGTATCTTGTTGTGTATTCAATGTCACATTGTCAGTACTACACCTAAAGAAATAGGGAAGTCCTTTCGTTCGTCTTAAGGTTTTCGGATGGATTTTAGTTGTCAGGTCATCTCTGTTGTAGCCCCTGTTGGATAGATCTTCTAGTTGCCTGCATTCCTTCTAGAATGTATGATCATCTGTACATAACCTGGAAATCCATATCAGTTGATTCTCATAGATGTTCGTGTGGACAAATCCAGGATGTATACTGCTTCTCTGTAAAAAATGGTTCTCCAAGATTAGTTTGATTAGGGAACATATCAGGTTAGGGTTCAATCCCAGTGGAGTTATAAAATCTCTGACTGCTTCAATCCCATAAGAATGCGGTATGACTGTAAATAAATGGTTTATGTCCATTGTAACTAATAGGTTAGCCCCATTTTCCATGTCTTGCATTTTCCTGGAGAAATCTTCCAAGAAGCTACCTGAGTCTTTCAAAACTGTTTTTGCTTTAGGTATAATTTTTTTCATTTTTTTCTCAATATACATAGACAGGGGGCTCCGTTACCCACCCTCTCCCTGAAACAATGGGTCATAGGGGAGGGTTGACAGAATCTTTGTGTATCTTTGGTAGGCCACTTATAGCTAAAATGGTAGGATGAGTTACCTCGAAGAAATCAAACAATTCTTTGGTGATACATCTTTCTAAAAGCAAGTCAATCAGGTTATTGTGTACATTTTTGATCATCCTGTCAGCTGTACTACTATTTATAATTTTGTAGGTTCCCAAGTTATTGAGCAGATCATGCATCTTGTCCCTATACCAGGCAGTCTCCATTACTACAATGGCTCCTCCTTTATCATCAGATTTGATGACTAGATCATCCCTTGATTTCAGTTCAAATAAAGTTTTTCTTTCCTCACTGGTCAAGTTATGAAAATGACCACCTTCTTTGGTGTTTCTCCTCAATTTTGCAACCTCATTTTTCTCAACATACATAGACAGGGGCTCCATTATCCAACCTCTCCCTGTGACAATGGGTCATAGGGGTGGGTTGACAGAATCTTTGTGTATTTTTGGCAGGCTCCAAGGTACCTGTAAAGTGAATAACATCATGTGCACTTGTGAGGTATGGCAATGGGATGTGTACTGGGTGGAGAGGACTCATTATTTATTTTATTTTACATTTGTTGACCAGTATAGTCTGACTGGACATATGTCCATTTTCAGCGGTGGCCCAGGGAGAAAAGCTCCACATACCAAAAAAGAGACAGTACATACATCACTGAGTGATAAACTCAGGCAGACATGTTTAGAAAAATATAGACAAAGAATACAGGCAGATATCAATATACACAATTTGCAGACTTACATCTGATTGGCAAAGACATATCAGAAAATGTGAACATAGAATACAATCAGATCTCATAATTCACAATGCTTAGACATTCAAATGCTATGAGGCATAGATACTTGGCTAAACAGCAGATTGGGTAGCACGACATGTATTAGTGAAGTTGTTAGTCAGGTTTAGAACAAGAGCACAGCCAATAAGACGTGAGGTATTTTTTGAGTTCTATTTTAAATAGGGGTAGTGAGGTTTCCTTGGTAACGGTAGTAGGGAGTAGATTCCAGATTTTACCGGTTGAGTTGGCAAATATAGCATCGCCTGCAGAGTTGTTGGATTTTTGGGTCAAAATCATTAGTTTATCAGCTGACCATAATTGTCTGGGGGCACTATGAGGGCTGAGAACATTTTTGAGGGCAGGAGTGTTATCAGGTTGATGGAGTATTTTATGCAATACTATAAGCTGGTTGAACTGTAGAAGGGTAGGATACTCTAGCCATGCCAGTGCTTTGAGGTTCTGGCAATGGTGGGTCCTAAGCAAATCTGGCTATATGATTGTACCATCCTGATAATTTGTTGAGGTCGGTTTTGGATAGTTTGTTGAGTACAGGGGAGGCATACATAAGGGTAGAGAGGAGATCTTCCAATAGCTACCCTAGCTAGGGGGGTGAGGAAAGGTTTGGCTCTGTACAGGGAGCCAAGTTTTTTGTTGACAGACTTAATAGTGTGATTGACATGTTTATCAGATTTAAGGTTGTTGTCTATTATTACACCTAGAAGCTTTGTATGGTCATCAGGGGAGATAATGGTGTCATTGCTAGATTTGATGTTGAAGGAAGGAGGAGAAATTCTACGGTTAGGGGAGAAAAGTAGTAGCTTGGTTTTGTTAGGATTTAGAAGCAGGCAGTGATTAGCTAGCCATGTTTCTACCATGCTGAAAGTGGTCTGGGTGAGGGTTAGAAGTTGTGTAGGAGAGGAGGCAGAGCTTATTAGCATTGAGCCATCTGCATATTGGATGCAGGTGGCTCCTGGGATGGTGGTGTGCAGATCATTGATAAAGATAGAGAAAAGAAGGGGACCTTGTATGGATCCTTGTGGGACACCTAGGGTTAGAGGAAGTTGGGATGACAGCTTGCTCTGCCATAAGACAGCCTGCTGTCTACCGTTTAGGTAGGAGTGAAACCATTGTATTGCGTGTTGGTATAAACTGATGGTTTGTAGGGTATTGAGCAGTAGGTGATGGCTCACCATATCGAAAGCTTTTGAGAGATCTAGGAAGAGTGCTGAAGAAAATTTGTTGTTACGATGAAGACTGATGACATTAGAGGAAAGACAGAAGAGCTGTGGTGGTACTGTGGAATGGCGTAAAGCTGTGCTGAGAGTCAGTGAGCTATCTGTTTTGAATAAGAAAGTGCATGATTTGTTTGTGTATGCATCTTTCCATGATTTTAGCTAGTGGTGAAATAATTGCTATAGGTCTAAAGTTAGATAATTCTGTGGAACGTCCTCCTTTATGGAGAGGTATAAAGTGATATTTTCCATATTGCTGGGATGGATCCTTCTGAGATGGATCTTTTGATCAGAATAGATATAGGAAGTGCTATGGCATCAGCTGCTTTTTGAAGATATTCAGCTGGGAGGTGGTCAGCAGCTAGTGTAGTAGGTTTTAGCTTTTTGAGTAAGGTCCGGATCAGGTAGGTAGGTACACTTTGAAAGGTAAAGGTGGGATGGGTGCTGGGTGGATCGGGGCTAAATGTGCCAGAGCTGGTGTTTGTGTCCGATGGAGTGAGATGGGTAGCTAGAGACTGGATAGTTTCAGTAAAGAAGGAGTTGAAGCTGTTTGCAATTTCTACAGGGGATTTATCAAGGGCAGCTGATGGGGAAGGAGTGACAGAATGGCCTGAGTGGAGAAGATTGTTAATACCAGCCCAGAACATTTGAGGTTTTAGATGATATTTTTGTTGTAGAAGGGTGTAGTGATTTTTTTTCTAGAATACAGATTTTTTGGTGTGGTTCCTAAGCTGCCTGTATCTTACTTGGTCCATAGGGGCTTTGGTAACATGCCACCTGGCCCAGGCATTGTTTCTTAGTTTAATTTTGTTTTTTGTTTCTTTAGATAGCCACGGTGCAACTTTAGCTTTTACACGGATGGTATGGGTAGGAGCATGGTGGTTAAGGATAGCCAGAAATCTGGTATTGAAGTATTCAACTGCTTCTTGTAATGGGAGTCATTTCAAGACATTCCAATTACATGCTTTGAGTTCATTTTGGAAGTTGTCAAGGTTAAAGTTCCTGACGTATCTTATAGTTTTGTAGGTGGGCTGGTTGGGAATGTTGACTTTGAGCCTAATAATATAGGTGAGGCAGTGATCACTTAGCTCATCGGGTAATGTACTTGACTTGTACTTTTGAGGGTGGCTGTATCCAATTAAGGATACTATCTTTGACTCTATTTTTGCTAAATCTGGTGGGGGTGGCAATGACCTGAGTAAACCCGTGGAGGTTTAAATGGGTGGAGGCAATAAATGGAGACATTAGACTGTCACTTATGAGTCTACACACTCACAAACACTGCTGTACACAGCAATGCATACACAATTGCCAGTACTGACATTAGCAGCCCTGCCTATCATGTTATTCATTCCATACTGTTACAAAACTGTTGCATGCAGCATTGGGCTTATAGTATCTACAAATACCACAGTGGTAGATGTAAACAGCAGCCTTTGTAAAGTGGACCTTGGGACATGTACTGGGAGTATCATGTCCTAAAATTGTAAACCACGGCTACCCAATGGATATAGTTCTCACTCAAACACACACACAAGATACTGTTCTTACACACACCCACACATTTGCCAGGACTGAGCTTAGAACCCCTACCTATATAGTTACTGATAATACAGTGTTATGCATTTATCGCATGTGCCACAAAGCTTATAGGGGGAAGAGAGTCTCAATGTAATTCCAAGGTGCACAGCATCAGCAGGCCTTGTAATGTTTGGCAATGGGTGATTTACTGGGTGAGAATGAACCCAAAATACTCAAACCTACATTTATACACACTTACAAACACAAATACACTCATACACACATTTGCCAGGACTGGGATTAGCAGCCCTACCTATCTTGTTAGTCAGTCCATACTGTTAAATAGTTCCTGCATGCAGCATGGGGCTTATTGGGCTGAAGAGTGTCAACAGATACCTCTATGGTTGATGAAGACAGCAGTCCTTGTAAAGTGGACCTTGAGACTTGTACTGGGAATATCACAGCCTAAAATGTAAAACACCCCCCAATGGATATAGTTCTCACTCAAACACACACACACACACACACACACACACACACACACACACACACACACACACACACACACACACACACACACGCACAAACATCTGCCAGGACTGAGATTAGAACCCCTACCTATCTATTTACTGCTACTACATTGGTATGCATTTATTGCATGTGCCATGGAGCTTAGAGGGTGAAAGTTGTCTCAAGGTACTTCTAAGGTGAAGGTTGTCCCAAGATACTTCTAAGGTGAGGAACATCACTGGCCCTTGTAAAGTATGGCAAAGGGTGATGTACTGGGTGAGAAAGTCCACAAAATACTTTAATCTACACATATACACACTTACACACCCATTTCCCATATCTGAGATTAGAACCCCAGCCTAACTAGCTATTTGTACTATAATGTTACACAATTATTGCACATGCCACAGAGCTTATAGGGTGGAGGGCTGCCAAAAGGTACTTCTAAAGTGACTGACATCAGCAGGACTGCTAAAGTAGTGCAATGGCAACAGTACTGGGTGTGAATGAGCTCAAAATCTTTAACCTACAAACACACACCTTTACATTTGTCATGACTAAGATTAGAACCCCTACCTAGGCAGTTATTTGTACTATACTGTTACACAATTATCACATGCACCACATAGCTTGTAGGGCTCTAGGCTGCCCAAAGGTACTTCTAAGATGACTGACATCAGCAGGACTGCTAAAGTAGGGCAATGGCAAGTGTACTGGGTATGAAAAGGCTCAAACTCTTTAATCTACAAACACAAACACAAACACTTTTGTGATTGCCAGGCCTGAGATTAGAACCCCTACATAACTAGTTATTTGTACTATAGTGTTACACAGTTATCACACATGCCACAGAGCTTATAAGGCTGAGATCTGCCCAAAGGTATTTCCAAGATGACTGACATCAGCAGGACTGCTAAAGTAGGGCAATAGGAAGTGCACTGAGTGTGAATGGGCTCAAAATCTTTAACCTACAAACACACACACTTTTACATTTGCCAGGACTGAGATTAGAACCCCTACCTTACTAGTTGTTTGTACTATCGCACTTGCCACAGAGCTTATAGGGCTGAGGGCTGGACAATGGTACTTCTAAAGTGACTGACATCAGCAGGACTGCTAAAGTCAGACAAAGTGAAGTGTACTGAGTGTGAATGGGCTCACAACCTTTAACCTAGAGAAACACATGCACTTTTACATTTGTCATGACTGAAATTAGAACCCCTACCTAAATAAATATTAGTACTATAGTGTTATGCAGTTATCACACACACCAAGGAGCTTATAGGGCAAAGGTTGCTCCAACAGTACTTCTACAGTGAATAACATTAGCAGATCTTGTGAAGTAGGGCAATGGGAGGTGTACTGGATGTGAATGGACTAAAACATTTATTCCTACACACATACGCACACACAAAACCACTGTTATATATGCTGGGACTGTGATTAGAATCCCTGCCTATCTAGTTATTTGTATGATAGTGTTACACAGTTATCACACTTGCTATAAAGCTTACAGGAATGAAGCCAGTCCAAAAGTACTTCTAAGGTGAATGACACTGGAAGATTTTGTAAAGTAGGGCAATGGGAAGTATACTGGGTGGGTAAAGCATCATAATACTTAGATCTACAGAGAGAGAGAGACACACACACACACACACACACACACACACACACACACACACACACACACACACACACACACACACACACACACACACACACACACACACACACACACACACAAAGGTAGGTGATGTGATATTCCAACTCCCACCTCAGTGCCATCAGAAAATGAATCTCATCTTCATGCTGGCACATGCCAGTGTTTACAACTGGTATATAACTGTCTGCAGCAGGACATCACTGTATGCCATTCAGCGTATCCCTGTGTATGACTCACTGTCTGTGTGTGTCTCCCTGCATGTCTCACTCTATCAATATCTGTCCCTCTCTTCCCCATGTCTATGTGTATGTGTGCTTTACATATTGTAATATGTTGCCCATACATATATATGTATATATATATATATATATATATATATATATATATATATATATATATATATATATATATATATATATATATATATATATATATATATATATATATATATATATATATATATGTGTGTGTGTGTGTGTGTGTGTTTATCACACACAACAGATTCAGATATACCACATATGTGTCACCTACAGCTGGCTGTGGATGATCCTGTCTGATGGGTGTGTTTGGAAACAGTTAGGTTTACATAGCTGTGTGTATGCAAAGACATTTGCACAATACAGAGATATATAGTCCAATGTGATTTCAGACATGGGCTTCACTTCTCTAAGTGTAGGAGCATGCTCAGTATGACCTTCTATAGTAAGTGTGGGAATCCATTCCAGGGATAGTTGTACTCCAGTCTAAGGTGTTGTGTACCATACCTTGCAACCTGTTTTTGCAAGCTATATGGAGATAGGCTGCCAATATGGGGAAACAATGGGCCAAACATAGGGGGTATTGTAACTATTGCTCTTATCAATGTATGAGTTGCTTGAGTGACAGGGTTTGTTTTAACAGACATTTTCTGATATATGTAATGTTTGACACTGTGCTGTATTGTGTCATTACCTATTGACATATATAATTGGATCAACACAGTTATTTACCCGAGAAATATAAGATGAATGATGCACATACCTATATTATGAGGTAAAGGCTAGACATTATTGCACAATCTGACCAGTTGGGAGGTGTGGCTATAGCCAACTGACTGATGAAGCTGTGTAAAAGGTCCAGCACCTTGGTGATATGCTGGCTGGGGATCTCCTGGTTGTGTGGTATTCTTCTTACCCTGCAGATCATATCCTGGTGCGGCCATACCTGTCAACTGTATAGATTCTAACAGATTATCCAGAAGCATGCTTCATATATCTGGTCAGTTTCCCTTAACATTGTGGTTTTTTAGCACATTTGTTGCAAATCACTAAGGGTTGTAGTCAGGGAATACTGACAAAACATTAGAGTTTCAGGCTTCACACCTTTCATGCTACTACACACCCCGTCTGTTATTCTATCAACTGTCTAACATTATGAGAGGAATATTTCAAATGTGTCCTTATAGTTGGGCCTTTATCACACCATTATGTATGGCTTTGTCCAGATGTCTTCTTCTATGAGGTAGAGAGGTATGCTACTAGCATTTAGCAGCATGACCTTACATTTGCATTTTGTTGACTGTGTTATGTTGGTAGTATAGACCACATGACATTCCCTACAAAGGCACTATAGATGAGGCATGGCCCTTTGCTGCAGGCCATCTGTAATGAGGCAGTGCGTTTTATCACTCATATGTTCCCAGGCTGACAGGTAGTGGATCACCCCCCCCCCCCGGGGTGACAATGGCAAGTGACAGAACACACTGCTGTGCTACTAGGCACCATACCTTTCTACATATGTGAGCCAGACATCTGGAAAAAGCCATGAGTAATTGGGTGACAAAGGCCTAAATATACAGACCATTGTAACTACTGGCCTTACAAACTTGGGTGATACAATAACAGATTTTGCATTAGCATGCATTTTTCTATAGAGTATGAAATCTGAGACACTACAATCCATCAATATTTTCTGACTTTAGACTTTCGTGGTTTGCCAATGATTTGCCAGGCAACCACTATTTCAGAATAGAGACACCACAGATATGGTGTAAACCTGTGTGCATTCTGCAAAAGGTCTGTACAGTTGTGAGGTATGGTAGGCACTATGTAGGTTACTCCAACCTGTGCACTGTTCATATGTGTGGCCCCGTGTACATGACCTGTCCAGCTTCCCGGCAGTAATGGATATTGACATTTGGACAGTGTGCACAACAACCACTATATGTGTAGCTGACATGCAAAATATTTGGCACTGCATTTATGGAACATGTCCCTGTCTACCACAGTACTGTACCTAGACCAGTAGAACACAACAGCCATAAAAAGTTGCTGGCCACGTCCTGACAAGTATTCCCCACACCTATGCATAGCTCATTGACCCATGCATATTGTGGAAATGCAACAAGTTATCATGTTGATTGGGACAGCCCTGGCAATGTGTGCTCTGCTGCTATTACCTACAGACTTACATGTTACTGCATTTCTATGTGAATACAGGTGTGGGGGGACACCCGTCAACAGTACACATTTGCATGGAATCTGCTGATATTGGCTTTAGATTTTGGTTCCATCTAGCAAAGTATTGTGCCCTGTCTTGGAGAATAGAGTCATATCACCAGAGACCACAGGTTACATTGTAATGCCATACAATTGAGTTTAAGACTTCTTACCCTTCAGAGAGTCTTACTGCAACTGCAAGGCCTGCTGTGATATCACTGTGTAAGTCTGTATGGGGATATTCCATCATTGTCGCCATTGTGTGCTTTTTGCCAGACATTCCCTTATGGTTTTCTACAGCTGACTTGCTGTGTGAGTCTGGGAGTGAGTATGGGATCCCCACTGTAACATCCATGCATGTGACCTATGACCCCCCCTTAGTTGGCCCCCCACATGTACTGCAGTGGGATTTGTCACCTTAAATGATACTGCATAGTGCAGGGAAGCCAGTATTGTGTAGACATTTCCTGGTGTCCCACATAGCTCTCAGTTGTCTGCTGACCTACCAGTAGGCCACCCCATTCCCTTGCATGCATGCATTATTTCCATAGATATGCTACAAAAACATAGTAATCCATTCTTTTATTGTTAAGAAGACTGACTTACCTTGTGCCTCTGGCAGTTTGAGGATGGTACTTGAGGGCTGCCTATGTTGGTTGCACACAGTACACTGCCTATACATGGTAAGTTACAGGTAATGTGATGTGTCTATCATCCATTCTACTGTGTGTACGAATCAGAGAGAGGTGTCAGTCCCTGGGACCCTACAGTGTTAGTGCATGTGCTATGCATTGCCTCTTTGCCAAGGCCTGAGCATACTGGGCATGACTCCATCTGCCTATGGGAGCAGGCTCAGGGGCCTCCTCTTCTGAGTCCCTCTGTGCCTTCCTGGATCTTGGCAATGGTGGTGGGGCTGTGTGGCCCTTCCCCGTGCTGTTCCTGCTGCAGCTGTTTCCACAGGATCATATTGTGTAGCCTGGCACATACTATGAACATGTGTGCATATGTGGCTGGAGAGTACTGCAAGGGTCCACCAGATATGTCAAGGCAGTAGAACCGTGATGTGAGCATCCCAAACACATGTTCTAGTATGGTCGTGGTTTGTGTGTGTGTGCCTCATTATGGTGTTCTTGTGTGGGTGTGTTTGCATTTCTGATGGGTGTCATCATCCATGGCTCCAGTGCATAGCCAGCATCTCCCAGTAGATGACCATATGGGATGTCCCCACTGGCAAATGTCTGGTATAGTTGTAATGAATGTCAGATGTGGGACTCGTGGCACACATTCATGATAATGCCCTGGGCATTGCACATGACCTGGCAGTTGATGGAGGGGAAGCCCTTGAAGTTTATGTAGACCCTAACCTGTACACCGGGTGGTGCTTTGATGTGGATGTGCATGCAGTCTATCACACCCAGTACCTCCTAGTATTCTGCTACACATTGGAAGAGACGCACATTGCTGGTCCTCTCCTCACGGGTGTTGGGGAAGTAAATGTGCTCACCGGCATGTGGTAGGATGGCATCCAGGAACTGGTGAAGTACCCTGGATGCAGATGCCTGTGAGACCCCCATGATGTCCCCAGTAGGTCTTTGGAAAGTACCTGTAGCTAGTATTCTTAAGGCTACACATACCTTGGTATCCATTGGGATGGGTTCCCCTCTGTTGGCTCTGGGTCTGAGTTGAGGTCAGCATAGCTCGATGATTTACTGCAATATGTCTCTCTCCACTCTGTAACACTCTACCTCCAGATCATGTAGCCACTGGTAAGTTACCCTGGGTCTGAACACTCTTCTCCTCCTCCTCGGTCTGTGGCGGTTGTCAGCATTATCCTCCTCACTGCCCTCAGCCTCTAGCACATACTGATGGATCAAAGCAATGGCAGCCTCTAACATGTTTTCCATTAAAATTCCCCCATGTGTGCACACCAGTGGTGCAGAGTTTGTGGGAAAAACCAGACTGTAAGACATTTGGATAGTTTATACTGCTGTGCTGCAGATGTTGCCTGCATGATTGGCTGACTATGATGCATTCCACCTGCTAGCTATGTTTTTTGTACTTGATTGCTTTTATTCTGATATTTTCCTTTTTTTTCTTTTTTCCCTTCCCATTTCTGCTGCTTTTAAGCCCCAAGGCGTGCCGCGCAAACTCCGTGCCCAAATCTAAACAATCCTGCTATCTTCGGGGTTTTTTTCTGGTTTTAGACCCAGTGCGCACCGCACAAACCCATTTAGCTAAAGTAAACACTGAGAAATGTCCTCCCTGGATGCGAACACACTCTTCATTACATGGACTATGTCAATACAGCCTCAGACACACACACCCTTTGCTTAGCTGTGCTTAGCTAAGCTTATCTGGGAGCCATGGAGCTCCAATGTGGTTACACCAAGCATAACACATCCCCTTTTCATGTCTACTGCTCCTCCTGTTTATACCACTGTCTTATAGCACCTACATGGTTAGGTGCAGTTTGACACTTAGCTTCTTTTTGTGAGTCAGTAAATTTCCCTCATTAGCATACTCCACTGCCTTAATCCCTAGTTTCTGCACTACACCAGAGCCTTTCCCCTTAGCAATCACTGTTCCCTGGTATTGTTTTGATTCTGCATGCCATAGACTATAATGGCAAAATGCAGATTTCACTTAAAATTGCCTTTTCACATTTTTGTTTTATTTTTGGCATAATCCCATTGGCACACCACTGCCTTATGCTTAAACAGCCGAGATCGGCCAAAAAAATATATAAAACTTTTATTTTTATAGCTTTGCAACACTTTTCCATGCCAGTGGCCATATATTTGGTCATTGGCATTGAGCTGTCATGCCTCCGTTTTGATTTTTGCAGAAATGTATTCCGCTACTAGCTGAATACAGTTCTGCACTTCCCACTATTCCCGCATGGATGCCTGCCTGCTTACTGAATCACTAATTCACTTAATTTGCATGTTTTTCATCAGCAAATGAGGTAATTAGCATTATTCAGTGGTGTCCATAAATGCTTGTTTACTGGATCGCTCTGTGTCCATAATTCATGCAGGAACAGCTACTCTATTCCTGCACAGAAATGTTGGCTTATTGAATCCCAGGCAGTGTGTAAAATCATCTTTTTTCCACAGGAGAGAGGTTTTTGTAGACCTAAGATGACTAGTGATGTCACCAGTCTGGGTGTAAAGTCACCTTGTTCTCATAGAGCAAAAGCTTTTGGAGAGCGAAGAAGATGGGAGATGAAGCCTTCAGAGAGCAGAAATAACTATAGATTATATTAGCCAGTGTTTAAAATCACCTTGTTCCCACTGAACAGAGGTTTTAGAGAGCCTCAGATAACTGGTTATGGCATTAGGTGCTGTGTAAAATCACCTTGTTCATAGGTTCATAGGGATTGGGCTTTGAGATGGCCTACGTAGGACATATTACTTACAGCCTGTATTTGTTTACTGAGGAACCTATGTGGACATTCCAATTGTATGTACTTGATTAGGTACATACTAAAGGGGCATTGTACTCTTTCTGATGAATGATGAAGATGCTGGAGCAATGATCTCCTTGGACTTAGATGTTTATAAGTTGCATAAAATAGAATGATTTCTTCACTACTGTAGACATGTGATGGTCAAAGGCTGGATTGCTGTCTGTGTATCCCCAAGTCACCTTTTAGGGGTGTATTGTCAATATGATAGTTACCACGCTTGTGTTGGGGTCATTTACTGCACTGTTATAACTTGTTGATATTTGTTAACCTCTGCTATCTCTGAAAAAACAAAAAAAAACAAAAAAAATATCTTGCTTTTTTCCCACTTTTCTGAGATTTAAAAAAGTTCAGTTACAGGCTTGCTGTTCTTGAACTGTTTGTAAGTTTCTGTGAGGCCATTTTTTGCTTGGGCTAAAGGAAAGTCTCTCTGTTGATCAGTGGCAGTGAAAAACATTGAGCAGCCTGCCTGCCTCTGTGGGAGTGGTTACTGACTTGAAACTGTAGTTTTATTGGCCATTTTGGGTCAATTCCAAACCTCCTTCATCTTCCTCTCTTAAAACCTGGTTGCCTCGTGGTTTTGGCATCTTTTCAGGCTTGTTGGCTGTTGGTGAAGCACCCACCAAGAGGAGAAAATGCTGAGAGAAGAAAGGAGCCACTTTTGAGACTTTAAGTATTTTTCTTCTGTTTATTTGCTACGTTTTTCTGCATAGCCACCTAATTTGAGCATTTTCTGGCTTGTTAAATTTGATTTCTGCATTAGTAACTGTATTTAGAGCACAACCTAGAGCTGTTTACTGAATTTCCTGTTTGCACTTATTTTTAAAATCATTTTTTTTCTCAAAACTTGCATTTTATCTGCCTTTGGCCTAGCACTCTTGTGTGGGGTCATTTACTGTACTGTTATAACTTGTTGATACTTGCTAACCTCTGCTATCTCTGAAAAAAAAAAAAAAAAAAATCTTGCTTTTATCCCACTTTTCTGAGATTTAAAAAAGTTCAGTTACAGGCTTGCTGTTCTTGAACTGTTTGTAAGTTTCTGTGAGACCATTTTTTGCTTGTGCTAAAGGAAAGTCTCTCTGTTGATCAGTGGCAGTGAAAAACATTGAGCAGCCTACCTGCCCCTGTGGGAGTGGTTACTGACTTGAAACTGTAGTTTTATTGGCCATTTTGGGTCAATTCCAAAACTCCTTCATCTTCCTCTCTTAAAACCTGGTTGCCTCATGGTTTTGGCATCTTTTCAGGCTTGTTGGCTGTTGGTGAAGCACCCACCAAGAGGAGAAAACGCTGAGAGAAGAAAGGAGCCACTTTTGAGACTTTAAGTATTTTTCCTCTGTTTATCTGCTAAGTTTTTCTGCATAGCCGCCTATTTTGAGCATTTTCTGGCTTGTTAAATATGATTTCTGCATTAGTAACTGTATTTAGAGCACAACCTAGAGCTGTTTACTGAATTTCCTGTTTGCACTTATTTTTAAAATCGTTTTTTTTCTCAAAACTTGCATTTTATCTGTCTTTGGCCTAGCACTCTTGTGTGGGGTCATTTACTGCACTGTTATAACTTGTTGATACTTGTTAACCTCTGCTATCTCTGAAAAAAAAAAAATCTTGCTTTTTCCCACTTTTCTGAGATTTAAAAAAGTTCAGTAACAGGCTTGCTGTTCTTGAACTGTTTGTAAGTTTCTGTGAGGCCATTTTTTGCTTGGGCTAAAGGAAAGTCTCTCTGTTGATCAGTGGCAGTGAAAAACATTGAGCAGCCTGCCTGCCTGCCCCTGTGGGAGTGGTTACTGACTTGAAACTGTAGTTTTATTGGCCATTTTGGGTCAATTCCAAAACTCCTTCATCTTCCTCTCTTAAAACCTGGTTGCCTCATGGTTTTGGCATCTTTTCAGGCTTTTTGGCTGTTGGTAAAGCACCCACCAATAGGAGAAAATGCTGAGAGAAGAAAGAAGCCACTTTTGAGACTTTAAGTATTTTTCCTCTGTTTATTTGCTAAGTTTTTCTGCATAGCCGCCTATTTTGAGCATTTTCTGGCTTGTTAAATTTGATTTCTGCATTAGTAACTGTATTTAGAGTACAACCTAGAGCTGTTTACTGAATTTCCTGTTTGCACTTATTTTTAAAATCGTTTTTTTCTCAAAACTTGCATTTTATCTGTCTTTGGCCTAGCACTCTTGTGTGGGGTCATTTACTGCACTGTTATAACTTGTTGATACTTGTTAACCTCTGCTATCTCTGAAAAAACAAAAAAACAAAAAAAAATCTTGCTTTTTTCCCCATTTAAAAAAGTTCAGTTACAGGCTTGCTGTTCTTGAACTTTTTGTAAGTTTCTGTGTGGCCATTTTTTGCTTGGGCTAAAGGAAAGTCTATCTGTTGATCAGTGGCAGTGAAAAACATTGAGCAGCCTGCCTGCCCCTGTGGGAGTGGTTACTGACTTGAAACTGTAGTTTTATTGGCCATTTTGGGTCAATTCCAAAACTCCTTTATCTTCCTCTCTTAAAACCCTCTTTTGCGCGGTTTTGCGCGTTTCTGAGCATAGCACAACAATGGGCAGCGCCGCCTAATTGGGTTTAAACTAATCCTGGCTCCACAAAGTCTGCTCTTCACTTTTTCCCTTAGAACTTTATAATTTTAAATTATTTTAATATAAAAGGTTTATAGTGCCTGAATATTTGAACTGTATCTTACTGAAATTGGTACACCTTGTTTGCTGTAGCATAGACTAGATCCAGGCCTGCTGAATCTAGCTTTGTTTATATGCTTGTTGTTTGTTTGCTTGTTATTTCCCTGGAACACTAATTCCACCTAATACGTGGCTTCTCAGTGCTTCTGTGGATCACTAGTGATATCTGCATTGCTTACTGTACTTATTTCCTTGTTTCACTTGAAAGAAAGTTACTGTTTGTCATTTTTGCATTTAAGTTACCTGTAACACATTGCACTTAAGTTACCTGGCACTTGCTCACTAAAGCAATTATATAAGTCAGCACTAAAAATTAAAAGCACTACACCCTCACTCCCCACTGGCCCTGGTTTTCAATTATTAAGGAATTCCCAATATTATTCTAGCATGTCCAAAGGTCAGCTGTCAATCTCCTCTCTGGTCCAGCTGGTGAATCTGGGAATCTTGAGGTAATGTTACAACTGCCTCATGTACACAGACAACCCTCTCCTCCTCCCAACAAATTCCAACACATGTGAGAGATGCAACCATATAGCCAAAATGGAGGCTAAGCTCTCTCAACTCAGTACTGGCATAACCAGTCAGGAGGTAAAGGAAACCACACTCACTACAATTCCAGTCTCACATAGACCTACCACGACAGCAAACCAAACACATAATCACACAAAAACATACTCAGAGGCTCTAAATAAAGATCTGCTGAAGCAGCAGAGACCTCCAAAGCAGACACCCAAGCAGCCGCTACCCCAAAACAAAACACGTGCAACACATATCTCACAAAGCCAGTGTGCCGAACAGTCACAGCCCTTAAGACTAAACAACACACCTGATACACTTGTAAAAGGTGACTCTATCATCAGGCACACTGACAGCCTGCTCACCAGGCTGAACAAGGAGAGGGTCACGGTGAGCAGCCTGTCGGGCGCTAGGATCCGCCACATAACACAAGCACTCAGGTCACTCCAAGGCAAGTACAAATATGACTCAGTCATTGTCCATGCTGGTGTGAATGACCTGAGACGTACCTCCCTGGACTATATGAAAAGAGACATAAAGGAGCTCTCTGAGCATGTAGCCCAGGCCGGTATGACCCTGACCTTGAGTAGCATCTTACCCTCACCAAGAATGATGCCACAATATGAAGACAAGATGATCAATTTCAACAATTGGCTTAAGTACTGGTGTCATTCAAAGGGGATCCAATGCCTGTCAGCTTGGGATGATATGCTCGACAAGCCACGATGCTTCGCTAGGGACGGCTTGCACCTGTCACCCCTGGGCTTTCGGATATTGGCAAAGGCTCTTGCTACCCCATAGTGCCTTTTAGGCAAGGCTCAAAAGACAAACCCACCTCCATAGGTATCACAAGGATAAGAAATTAAGAGTAATGCTACTCAACGCCAGAAGTCTAAACCTCAAGATGCATGCACTCAAAACTCTCCTTAGCATGGAGAACATCGATATCTGTGCAGTAACAGAAACCTGGTTCAGGGCTCCCGAGAGCACCCCAGCACTACCAGGTTATACCTCATACCATGATTTTCGGCCCCAAAACTTGGACCGAACCACAAAGGAGGAGGAGTATCGATATTCATCAAAGATACCCACACCTCCAGGTTGGTGGCAAAGCACGAAGCATCAGAGACTATCCATGTGCAACTAACAGTGGATAAAACTGCCTTCCAGTTTATAGCCTGCTACAGACCACCCTCCCAAACCCAGGAACCCCACTCGGCCTTCCTGAGAACACTGGAAAATATGAAGGTCTCTCCAAACACCATTATATTGGGCGACTTCAACTACCCAAACATAGACTGTGAGCATTACTCTAGCTCCAACACCCTAGCCCAAAGGTTCCTAGAATTTATAAACTCAAATGCTATGGAACAACTTGTTACCACTCCCACAAGAGGGGAAAACATAGTGGACCTGATCATCACCAACATGGGGACTCTATGCTCCAGACCAGAAGTGCATCCCTCACTGGTAAGATCAGACCATAAACTAATCTCACTGGATATTCACATCCCGACCCCAGCCCCTGCCCAGAAAACCACAGTGAAAAACTTCTCTAAAGCAAATTTCACACTCCTCAAAACTGAGGTGGAATCCTTCAAAGCCCCGGGCCTGTGGAAAATATGGCCCAGACCGCAGAATCCTTTATAAATGCATTCTATGGACACCTTCAGGAATGCATGGATCACGCGATCCCAAATAAAACCAAGACCCAATCCTCCAAAGGAAGATGTCCTGTCTAGTGGACCCCAGCCATAAACAAACTATAAAATAGAAGGAGGAAGCTACTAAATGATACAGCAAAATCCCAAAAAGGGAAGGCATCCCTGATCAGTATTAGCAAAAACTATGGGCACACATAAAATTGTCTAAGGCCAGCTTCTAGGGAAAATTGCACAGGACACTAAGGATAATCACAAGGCTTTCTTTAGTTATGTTAGGAACCTGAGTGGTATTTCCCAGATATGCTCAGAATTAGTCCACAATGACAAAAAATATACTGAACCCACAGACATTGCCAACATCCTAGCTGACAGATTCAGTGCAAACTTCTCCCCCCCCTCCCCACCAAAAGAGCAAATATCTATCCCAGCAGAGTGCTGCCCCCCTGACATCTCAGATGCTCAGGTAAGAGCCGCCCTCTCCAAAGCAAAAAACACAGCATCAATGGGACCAGATGGTGTCCCGGGCTGCGTCCTACATGAACTCCAAGAAGAGCTAAACCCAAACATAAAACTACTGTTTAATCTCAGCCTTACTACAGTATATGTGCCCAAAGAGTGGCGTACAGCAACAGTGGTCCCTCTCCATAAAGGTGGTGCCTCAATGGATCCTGGAAACTATCGCCCCATAAGCCTGACTAGCTTGGTCTGCAAAGCTATGGAAAGGATCATCATGGACCTCATAAATAAAGATATTGGGGACCTACAAACACTGGATCCTACCCAGTTCAGCTTTGTTAAGGGCAGATCCTGCCTCTTAAACCTGGTTGATTTCTTTGAAACAGTCACCAAGGCCATTGACGAGGGAAGGTGGCCCACACAGCCTACCTGGACCTCGCAAAAGCCTTCGATACAATACCCCACTGGCATTATAGATAAGCTCACCAGCTTAAATATAAACCCCTATGTCACTAGATGGATTGCAAACTGGCTCAAGGACAGAACCCACATGGTTAGAATTGCTGGAGCCATGTCAGACTCCAAACCAGTTGCAAGTGGTGTCCCACAAGGCTCAGTCCTGGGACCTCTCTTGTTCAGTATATATTTCTCGGAGGTACAGGCCAACACAGAAGGACTGTGGCTGACCAAGTTCGCAGATGACTGCAAACTGGGTGCCATAATTGACTCTCCAGTCGACACAAGCATCCTCCAAAAGGGCCTCATAGAAACAGACAACTGGTGCCAGAGCCATGGCCTCAAGCTAAATGCCAGAAAGTGTATAGTCATCCCCTTTGGCAAATCAAAGTGCCCACAAATTACCACATAGGTGGTAATCCATTAAGTACAGAAGAAGTAATTAGGGACCTGGGGACCCAAGTTGATAGCAATCTCTCATTTGACAACCACGTGGCCAAAGTGGTTAGAAAAACATTTTATATAGCCCACCTAATCATGAAGGGATTCACATCTAGATTAGGACGTCATCGTGCCTCTTTACTCATCCCTCATCAGGCCCATAATTGAGTACAATGCCCCTTTTGGGATGCCTTACCAGACACCTGCAGCAACTGGAAAGACCCCAAAAGTACCTCACCAAGAGGATCAAAGGGCTCAAACAGATGCCATATGCTGCCCGGTTAAAGAAACTCCAGCTCTACTCAGTGGCATACCGCCTGTTCAGAGGTGATCTGTGCCTGACGTATAAAGCCATCTCCAACCCGGAATTAATGGACATGCTGCACCTCAGAAAATCCAAATCCCATCGAGCTACGCACTCGAGAGACTTGAACCTCAGCACTGAAATAAACAGGACATGCTGGAGGGACAGATTCATAACCCAGAGGCTCCCTTCACTCTGGAATAAAATCCCAGTCCAGGTTAGGCAGAGTCCCTCATTGACTCTCTTCAAGAGGAATCTTGATGAGTGGATGGGAGATCGTAGGTTTACCCCGGGTATCACTTCTGTGTCACTGTTAGACAGAGGCACAGTATACTAACCTCGAAAAAGGGCATAGCAAAATAAATTTAAAATGGGTGGCGAAAGCCAAACACATTCCTGCTAGGCTTATAAATGCCCTAGGGCAGATAGCCTAGTATGAACCTATGAACCTATGAACTGCTCTATCTCTCAATTTAAACACCATATTCTCATTCTAAGGCCCTTCACTGGTCCAATTAAGTAATCCTACAAGTTAGCACTATTAAACCATAAGCACTACTTACTCTTATACTCTCTACGATTACCCTGTCCTCTATTGGTCCATCTTAAATTCAGTTTCCCTGTTACTCTAGCATGTCCAAAGGTCAGTCAGTGGTTTCCTCTCCAGTCCAGCTGGTGAATCTGGGAATTTTTAGGCAATGTTACAACTGTCTCATGTACACGGACAACCCTCTCCTCCTCCAAACAGGTTCAAATATATGTGAGAGATGCAACTATTTAGCCAAACTGGAGGCTGAGCTCTCTCATATCAAAACTGGTGTAACCAGTCAGGAGGAGGAGGTAACCTCACACAACACAATTCCAGTATCACATAGTCCCACCACATCAGCGAACCAAACACATAAATACACAAAAACATACTCGGAGGCTCTAAATAAAAATCTACCTAAGCAACAGAGACCTCCAAAGCAGACATCCAAGCAAACGCTACCTCAAAACAAAACACACACACAACACATAACCCACAAAGTCAGTGTGCCAAGCAGCCACAGCCCTTAAGGCTGAATAACACACCTGATACTCTTGTTATAGGTGACTCTATTGTCAGACACACTGACGTCCCACTCACCAGGCTGAATAAAGAGAAGGTCACGGTGAGCTGCCTGTCGGGTGCTAGGATCCGACACATAACGCAAGCACTCAGGTCACTCCAAAGCAAATACAAATATGACTCAGTCATTGTACATGCTGGTGTGAATGACCTGAGACATACCTCCCTGGACTACATGAAAAGAGACATAGAAGAGCTCTCTGATCATGTAGCCCAGGCTGGTATGACCCTGACCTTGAGCAGCATCTTACCCTCACCTAGAATGATGCCACAGTACAAAGACAAAATGATCGATTTTAACAATTGGCTAAAATTTTGGTGTCATTCAAAGGGGATCCAGTGTCTGTCAGCCTGGGATGACATGCTTGACAAGCCACGTTGCTTCGCTAGGGACGGCTTGCACCTGTCTCCACTGGGCTTTCGGATATTGGCAAAGGCTCTTGCCACCCTCATAGTGCCTTTTTTAGGCAAGGCTCAAAAGTCAAACCCACCCCCATAGACAGCACAAGGAACAAGAAACTAAGGGTAATGCTGTTAAACGCCAGAAGTCTTAACCTCAAGATGCATGCACTCAAAGCTCTCCTCAGTATGGAGAACATCGATATCTGTGCAGTGACAGAAACCTGGTTCAAGGCTCCAGAGAGCACCCCAGCACTACCAGGCTATACCTCATATCATGCTTTTTGGCCTCAAAACCCAGACCAAACCACAAAAGGAGAGGGAGTTTCCATATTTATCAAGGATATCCACACCTCCAGGTCAGTGGCATTGCATGAAGTATCGGAGACCATCCATGTGCAACTAACAGTGGGCAAGACTGCTTTTCAGTTTATAGCATCCTACAGACCACCCTCTCAAAGTCAGGAATCCCATTCGGCCTTCCTGAAAACATTGGAGAACATGAAGATCTCTCCGAACACCATTATATTGGGTGACTTCAACTACCCAAACATTGACTGGGAGCACTACTCAAGCCCCAGCACCTTAGCCCAAAGATTCCTGGAAATTATAAACTCAAATGCTATGGAACAACTAGTCACCACTCCCACAAGAGGGGACAACATACTAGACCTGATCATTACCAACATGGCGACTCTATGCTCCACACCAGAAGTATATCCCTCATTGGTAAGATCAGACCATAAATTAATTTCACTGGATGCCCACATCCCGACCCCACCCCAGCCCAGAAAACCACAGTGAAAAACTTCTCAAAAGCGAACTTCTCACTTCTCAAAACCGAAGTGGAATCCTTCAAGGCCCCAGGGCCAGTGGAAACTACAGCCCAAACTGCAGAATCCTATATAAATGCATTCTACGGACATCTCCAGGAATGCATGGATCATGCTATCCCAAACAAAACCAAGACCCAATCATCCAAAGGCAGGCATCCAGTCTGGTGGACCCCTGCCATAAATAAACTGTACAATAGAAGGAGGAAGCTACTACATGACAGAGCAAAATCCCTAATAGGGAAGGCATCTCTGATCAGTACTAGCAAAAAATTATGATCCCTCATAAAATCCTCCAAGGCCGGCTTCGAGAGAAAAATTGCACAGGACACCAAAGACAATCATAAGGCTTTTTCAGTTATGTTAGAAACCTGGGATGCAACTCCCAGATTTGTTTTGAGTTGATTCTAAACGACAAAAAATACACTGAATCCACAGACATCACCAATATCCTGGCAGACAGGTTCAGTGCAAACTTCTCCCCCCCCCAAAAGAGCAAGTATCTATCCCAGCAGAGGGCTGCCTCCCAAACATCTCAGATGCTCAGGTGAAGGCTGCCCTCTCCAAAGCAAAAAACACTGCTTCCATGGGACCAGATGGTGTCCCAAGTTGCGTCCTACATGAACTACAAGAGGAACTAATCCCTCAAATAAAACAACTATACAATCTCAGCCTCACTACAGGATATGTGCCCACAGAATGGCGTACAGCAACAGTGGTCCCACTCCACAAAGGTGGAGCCTCTACGGACCCTGGAAACTATCGCCCCATAAGCCTGACTAGCTTAGTCTGCAAGGCTATGGAGAGGATCATCATGGAGCTCATAAACAAAGACATTGGGGACCTACAGACACTAGATCCTACCCAGTTTGGCTTTGTCAAGGGCAGATCCTGCCTTTTGAACCTGGTTGACTTCTTTGAAACAGTCACCAAAGCCATAGATGAAGGGAAGGTAGTCCACACAGCCTATCTGGACCTTGCAAAGGCATTTGACACAATACCCCACTGGCATCATAGATAAGCTATCCAGCTTAAATATAAACCCTATGGCACAAAATGGGTCACAAACTGGCTCAAAGACAGAATCCACAGAGTGAGAGTTGCTGGAGCCATGTCAGACTCGAAACCGGTCACAAGTGGCATCCCACAGGGTTCTGTCCTGGGACCACTCTTGTTCGGTATACACTTTTCCGAGGTACAGGCAAACGTGGGAGGACTATAGCTCACCAAGTTCGCAGACGACTGCAAACTGGGCACCATAATCAACTCTCCAGCTGACACAAACATCCTTCAAAAAGGTCTCACAGAGACAGATAACTGGTGCCAGCACCATGGTTTAAAGCTAAATGCCAAAAAATGTATAGTCATACCCTTTGACAAAAACAATGTGCTCACAAATTACCACATAGGTGGAAACCCATTAAGTACAGAGAAAGTTATTAGGGACCTGGGGACCCAAGTTGATAGCAATCTCTCCTTTGAAAACCACATTGCCAAAGTGGTTAGAAAGACCTTCTACATAGCCCACCTCATCACGAAGGGTTTCACATCTAGATCAAGAGAGGTAATCGTGCCCCTTTATTCATCCCTTATCAGGCCCATCATAGAATACAATGCCCCTTTTGGGATGTACCTTACCCGACACCTGCAGCAATTAGAAAGACCCCAAAAGTATCTCACCAAGAGGATCAAGGGTCTCAAACAGATGCCATATGCTGCTCTGTTAAATAAACTCCAGCTCTACTCAGTTGCATACCGCCTACTTCAAGGCGATCTATGCCTGACATACAAAGCTATGTCAAATCCAGAATTAATGGACATGCTCCACCTCAGTAAATCTAAATCCCTTAGAGTCACATGCTCGAGGGACTTGAACCTCAGCACAGAAATAAATAGAACTTGCTGGAGGGACAGGTTCATAATCCAGAGGCTCCCTTCGCTCTGGAATAGAATTCCAGTTCATGTGAGGCAGAGCACCTCACTGAATCTCTTCAAGAAGAATCTCGATAAGTGGATGGGGGATCGTAGGTTTGTCCCAGGGATTACTCCCGTGTCACTATTAGACAGAGGCACAGTAAACTAAACCTTAAAAAGGGCACAGTATACTCAAATCAAGGGGTGGCGTAAGCCATACAGAATCGGGCTAGGCTTATAATTGCCCCAGGGCAGATAGCCTAGTATGAACCTATGAACCTATGAACCAGGGTGGATAACTTCCCTAAGGTTATTATTATGCATTTCTTGGCATCTGAGGTTTAGTCTATGGCTCTGGCACAAGTTATTTGTCTGTGTTAGCCCTTCCCAGACAGCATTATTGTCAGTAGGGGATTCTATGACTGCTCCTAATTTGCAATCACCTGCAAATTTAGTCAGCCAGAGGTCCTTGATATTGGCCTTGACTTCAGAGAAGTAAATGCTAAAAGGAGCTGTCCCAGGACTGATCATTGAGGGTGACTGCTTGTGACTGGCCTCTTTGTAGAGGTGGACTCCAAAATTCTAACTTCCTGGGATCTATCTGTGAGCCAGCTGGCTATCCACTTGGTGACATAAGGGTTTATACCTAACCTCTTGACTTTATTAACATTGCCTGAGTGGTGTACTGTGTTAAATGCTGTGGCCAGGTCAATGTAGGCAGTATGAACTTCTTTGCCTTCATCCATTCCTTTGTTGACCTTCTCAAAGAAGTCCACTAGGTTGAGAAGACATGACTTGCCCTTCATGAATACAAATTAGGTTGGGTCCAGTGTTTGAAGGTTTCCTATGTCATTGATCATTTCCATGATAATTATTTCCATTGATTTGCATATGAGACTAGTGAGACTAATGGGTCTGTAATTTCAAGGGTCTGTAGATGGCCCACCGTTGTGCAGATGGATGACTGTTGCTGTTCTTCATTCATGAGGCTTGAAGGCTGTTTGGATGCGACAGCTAAATAGCAATTCCAGAGGCCCTGATAGGCCATGTTTCATGCTGTTTAGAAGGCATCCTGGGATATTGTTTGGCCCCATTAGTGCAGTGTTTTTGGCCTTAAAGAGAACATTAATGGTCTCTTCTTTAGTGATAGTAGGGGAGTTATATTTGATGATATTTCCTGAGGGGAGGCTGAGGAGGAGGGAGGGGTAAAGTTAGAGCTACATTTGTCTGCAAGTAGGTTTGCTGTATCTTCTGTCTCAGTATAGGTGGTTGAATTAACAATGACCCCTACACACAATTGTGTGTTGCCTTTGAGGTTGTAAACATAGCTAAAGAATGCCTTGTGGTTGTCTTTCGCCCAGGAGGCGAAATTTGGCTTTGGTAGACTATTTGTCCTCTGAGTTCTTTGTTTAGTTTGATGAGTGTGTCTTTATCCTGCTGAGTGCTACACTTCCTAAGTTTTGCCATGATTGTTTTCCTTCTGTTATACAGCCTATTAATGTTTTGATTCCAACAGGATGGCTTATTTTTTGAGTTAGCTCTGCACTTCTTGCTGGTTTGTACAGCTGCCTCTATGCAGCTATTAACATGCGTATATGGGGATTCTGTGAAAAGTTCGGTGTAGGCAGCAGTGTTCTCAGGGTGTATGGGAGCTTGCAATTTTGCTAGGTTATCACTTAATACTAGGAAGTTAAACTTAGAACATCCTATTACTATCTGGGGTTCCAGGTTTTATTTATACTTCAAAAAAGACAGTTTTTTGGTCTGACCATATGAGAGCAGACATTACACTAGGGGATTTGCAGCACTCTCCCATATCAGTGAGCACCAAATCTAGTAGGTTTGTGGCCTTGGATGGCATACTGACAATCTTGTCCAGGGACTTTTTGTTTACAAATTCCAGGAATCTCTGTGCTTGCACATTTGGTGTCATACATGATTCCCAGTTAATAGTGAGTAATTGCAGTCACCCATGGTTATGGTATTGGATTGGATGATGAGTGCTTCCAATTAGCTTAAATACAGGTTATGGGTTTCCTGGGTCACAGAGGGGGACTTCTAGCTTGCAATGAAGTGGTATGGGATTTTTGCCTATGGTGATCTGAACATAGAGAAACTGAAGTGCATTGTCCTGTATGAACAGTCTTGAGGTATATTAATTTCTGATGTAAATAGATACACCTCCACCTTTAATGCCTGTCTATGCAGTAGCTGGTCTAAATGTGTGAAAGATATTACAGCCTTGCACTCCTGTTGCGGTCTCCGTGGCTTTAAACCATTTCTCAGTGAATGCACATATGTAAGCATTTTCTAGGTTGAGAAGAACCTGCAGATAGTGTATTGAGCAATAACACCTTTATATTTTCTTGGTTTTGAATTGCTATGTCACAAGCGCTTTCAGTCTGGCATTGCCTAAAAAAAAGGCACAATGGAGGAGGACAGTGTTTTAGCTAGAAATTTAAAGCCTAGAGAGGAGAGGTGCAGTCCTTCCTTGGCAAAGCAGAGTGGTCTGTTGACCATCTCCTTCCATGTTGACAAATATCACACCCCATTAGAATGATACTAGAAACTAATCCAATTATTAACTTCAGTCGTCAAAAAAGTACACAATAAAAAATTAAGGAAAACCGGGTTAGATTATTCCACTGTTTTAATGATAAAAACAGCACAAAACAACTATTCTGCAGCTTTAATAAGAACTCCATAAAACAACTTTGGGCTTTCATACGTAAATAAATGGACTTCATCAGATTTAGCATAATTAATCAATAAACATCAGCCAATCGCAACACCCCATAATGTATAATGAATTATTTGCATTCCTAAAGATATAGAATCTGAGCAATAAAACCCAAAAATTCATTAACAATGTATATTTAAACTGTAAAAATATGTTATAAAATGTGTGTGTGTGTGTGTGTGTGTGTGTGTGTGTGTGTGTGTGTGTGTGTGTGTGTGTGTGTGTGTATGTGTATGTATAACATCAAAAACCCAAAACATCTAATTCCCGGGTCTATATTATAAGAATGAAAATGCATATTTGCGATTACATAAAAGTCGACACATAATGCGTGAAACCTAAAAATAGTGAACGGGCATGTAAGCAAATTTTTCCCCAGGGAAAAAATGCACAGCCATTTGCTAAAAAAAATAATTTAACATCATAAACAGGAGGGGGCACCCCCCCCCACACACACACACACCCTAACTAAATATACCAATTCAGAGATTACACTATAGGGAAGGAAAGGGCAACTCAATGAGGTTGGCCAACCATCTCCTTGCCCTATGACATATTCATCGAAACACTTAAATGTGATTCGATGGATATGTGTCACTGTTTCTGTATTCGCTTAGAAGCATTTTCACTCTTCTAATATAGACCCCCTAAAACCAATAACATCGAAAACTCAGAACACTGAAACTTTGCATCACAATATCGAACACTACAAATCACATGAAAATAACGGTTTACTATTATTTCTGAGAATGACAATCTGACAGCACATATTATGCCAAAAGTCAGGTTGTTGTTAACGAAATGATAAGTGTATTGCGAAGTCAAACACACTTCTGTAAATGCAGTAGTGCATTCGCATAAGTGTGTTCGACAAACTGTGCGGAGATCGAGGTACAGTGAGGTGTGGAAATTCATCCATAACCCCACTGTAGCGTGATCTTGGAGCTGGAATAAATTGTTAGCAAATGAGGTGATTTTGCAATCCAGGAAGCTTGCAACAGTCTGGGCAAGACTAGTGCTATCTGCAGAAATGTACTCGGTTAGTAATCGAGTACATTTCTGCAAAATCCAAAACGGAGCTATGACAGCTCCAAATAAAGGCTGTATATCATTGAGGAAGCATGCCAATGGCCAAGTATAAGGCCATTGACATTGCAAACAATACAAAAAATAAAAAAATCAACTTTTTTTTTTTTTTCGCCGATCTCGGTTGTTTAAGCATAGGGCAAAATGGGATCGGGGAAATAAGAAAATAAACCTAAAATAAGAATTCTAACTAAAATCAGTATTCTGCCATGCAAGTCAATGGCAGGCAGAAGACAACCTGGCCAGTGAGTAGTGGTTGCTAAGGAGGGAGGCTCAGTGTGACACATGTGACTATGCATTAGCAGGCAATCCTATGCAAATGAGAGTAAGGATAGTGAATCCCAGGTTTCCCCAGCATGTGAGGCTGGTCCCAACAGCATAAGACTATGAATAGCTGGGTGCAAGACTAGGAGGTAGATGACATTATGGGGGGTGTGTGTCAGGCATACTGTAAGCAGATTAGAGGCCTGTTGCTCGGGTTTGCTCCTAGCTTAGCACAGCTAAGCAAGGAGGTGTGTCTAAACCTACCTAGCACTCTTTACAAAGTGCAAGCGGGTGTGAGTGCCTTGCACCAGGTTTTATAAGAAGAAAAAAGAAGTTAAACCAGGAAATAGCAGCAGTGTGCACATTGGAGCACTCTGTTTGCACGGCGCGCACACGGGCTTAAACAGGGGGGCAATGGGAAGGGAAAACAGCAGTAGGAAGTTATTCAAGAAGAACTAGCCTTGCTGACGGGTGAAATGTATCAGAATCAGCCAATTACACAGGCAGCAGACCAGCCCAGCCCAGAACAATACTATAAACTAAGCAAACACCTTCCCCTCTGGTTTTTCCCACACTCTACACCACTGGTGTATACAAGCAGGGACATTTTAACAAACAAACCTTAAAAATGAGAAGGGCTGCACCAGGCAACATAGAATAACATGTGCAAGAGGCTGAGGGTGGTGGGGATGTGAATGCTGCCAAACAACCCACAGTGACGAGACAGAGAAGAGTGTACAGACCCAGGGTAACCTACCAGGGGCTACATGAGCTGGAGATAGTGGAGCACTATAGGGTGGACAGAGACCTCCTACAGCAAATTGTTGAGCTGTGCCGGCCACACCTGACACACCAAATTGGGAATCCATCCCAGTGGATACCAAGGTATGTGTAGGCCTAGGTATACTAGCCACAGATATCTCCCAAAGCACAACTAGGGATATCATGGGGATCTCTCAGGCATCAGCATGCAGAGTATTCCACCAGTTCCTGGATGCCATGTCAGCACATGCCAGTGAGCACATATATTTCCTGAACACCTGTGAGTTGTTGACCAGCAATATGCATCTCTTCCACCAAATAGCAGAATGCCCTGGGGTAGTGGGTAGTGGGTGCTATAGACTGCACGCACATATGCATCAAAGCATCACCCGTTGAGCAAGGTAAGGCCTACATGAAATGCAGGGGCATCCCCTCCATCAATTGCCAGGTCATATGTGATGCCCAGGGCATTATAATGAATGTGTGTGCTGGCTGCCCTGGAAGCTATGACAGTTCCTACATATGGCATCTGATGCAGCTGTACCAGAGATTTGCCAATGGGGACATCCCCTAGGGTCACCTAGTGGGGGATGCTGGGTACACACTGGAGCCGTGGCTGATGACACCCATCAGAAGTGCACACACACCTGAGCAACAATGCCATAATAAGGCACACGTACAGGCCAGACATATAATAGAGCATGTGTTTGGGATGCTCAGGTCACAGTTCCGGTGTCTGGACACATCCAGTGGAGCCTTGCAGTATTCACCAGCTACATGTACCGAAATTGTTATGGTATGTGCTATGCTACACAATATGATCCTGCGGAAACAGCTGTAGCAGGAACAGCAGGTGGCAGGGCCACACAGCCCCCCACAAATGTCAAGGCCTGCACAGGCACAGTGTGATCCAGAAGAGGAACAACCTGAGCCTGCCCTGGTAGGCAGAAGGAGGCGTGCCCTGTATGCCCTGGCCTTGGCAAAGAGGCACTGCATAGCACATGCACTGACACAGTAGGGACCCAGAGAATGACACATCTCTCTGACTCACACATACAGTAAAAGTGATGCCAAATATGACACTACCTGTGCTCAACCAAGTATAGGGAGTGAACTATGTGCATCCAACATAGGTAGCCCTCCAGCACCATACGCATGTCTGGCACACCCTCAAGGTAAGTCAATCAACTTACCAATTGCCAAATGGAGTAGAATGTGTTGTTACCTGTAGCTATGGTATGGATGCAAGCATGCAAGGGAATAGGGTGGCTGAATGTTATGGCAGCAGACAGTAGACACCCATAGTGGCACCATGACATCTGTAATACATACTGGAATCACCATAGTAGTCAGCACTACACAGGGTGGCAAAACCCACTACAGGAAATGTGCTGAAAGACATGTGTGTCCATATGACCCGCACATGCCAGTCAGGATGGTTCACATACCCAACAACAGTCTCAGCCAGCAGGACAGGTGTAGACAAACCCAAACAGAGCCTGTGCCATGGCCCCATAATGTTGGCTATGGTTAACCTCCGCCCCAGGACTATACAGACAGACCACAACAGGGCAGGCAGGGGGATGTAAGTTCTGAAGGGTAGGAAGTCAGACAATAATATGTAGGGCTATCAAAGCCACAATCTGTAGGACACTGGTATGCCTATAGTCAGCATGATAGTTAGCAATACAGAATGAAATGGAGTACCTGACATACCAGTACAGTCATAGCAAATGTGTACAAGTTTCACGTGTGCCCCCCCATCCTACATAGTGATGTAATAACAGTCAGTTGTGCCTCCCACTCCTGTGTAGAAATGTAGAAACAGTCAGCTGTGCCCCCCTGCTATGCAGAAATGTAGTAACAGTCAAAGCCAAATGATTGATAGATACCCTGCAGAGACAGCATGCTACCTGTTGGTGTAAAACACAAAGGTCAGCACTGCAGCACAAACTACCTGGACACAATCCACACATTCAATACAGACGGCCATACTGGGCATGCTCACATACACAGAGAAATGAAGCCAATGTCAGTCAACAACATACTGAAAGGTCATACTGGGCATGTTCACACACTTAACATGAAGGCTATAACTGCAAACACCAGTGGACCAGACATATCTGGC
>NC_056739.1:616276217-616283717 GCF_019279795.1 Protopterus annectens
TTTGCTTGGCAGCAGCATGTGTATTTTAAGTAATGCTCATGATCAGCTGATAGCCTCTGCATGAATTGAAGCCCTCCCCTAGCTGATTGCATGTGGAACAGCTGTGATAACATTCCCATAGCCAATTGCATGGAAACACACTCTAATATCTTGGAGCATCATGTTGGTGTTGGCCCTTTTCATTCACTGTGAGCAGTAACTAGCTCTGTTGTTTGGCAAAGAACATCTCAGATGGATTGGGGATTTACCTCTAGCAGCATACACTGTGGAAACAGGGCAACACACAGGAGGGGGATGTGCCTGACCTGACTACAGACTGTAAGTGCTGCTATACTGCATTTGGAGTACTGCTGGTTTAAGAGTGTGTGTGTGGATATGACTGTCCTACATGTCTCAATACCCGCCATGTCAGTTTCATGTTTATGAGGAATCCCCATCTGCAAGGTCATCTGCAGACAGAGCTGTTTGTTGTGCCTTTGGTTTCATGTGTTACCAATGGAGCAACTATCTGTGGACTGCAGAAGGTCATGTGAGGAATGCAGTCTGTAGATGGTGAAAGCTGTGACAGTTACTGGCTTCTTATCCCTCATAGGACATATGTTGCAACAAACCCTGTTACAACAGTAAATGTATGAGGTTATCACAGCAACATGTCATTATTGACCCTGTGTTTTTGCTTCCAGCCACAACTCTGTCAACCTGTGTGCATATGTTGTGTACGAAGTGGTGCATACATGCTGTATACCATAATTACTGTCATCATATCTGATAACAAGCCAGTGAGATACCAGACTGCTACACATGTTATGTACAGTAGGGGTTAGATTTGATGACATAACCTGGACATTCTGTGGATGTTTGTACAGTACTGAGGTCTGTGTACTTATGGTAAATGTCGACAGTGTGTGTATTGTTAATATGTACTTTAGCCTGTGTACAGACTGTGGCAGATGTCATTGTTCTAGGTCCCGTCCTATCTGATGTTACATGCTGCTCCACTGTATGGTACCGTATTGGCGTACATATTTGTAGGGCCATATACATATATGTCCCATACCACAGACAGCCATCAGACCAAACTCTGTAGCTGCCCAGTATATGTAGGGTCAGTCTGTGAGTGGCACATATGAGGATGGTGTTGAATAGATATTCCATATATTGTTATATTATGCTAGCTTAACATATGTGGCAGTGGCTGTGTTCACATTAGTTGTGGTTATGCACTTTCACACAGGTGTATCTTACCCTGTGCTGTGACATGCCTGTAGAACCTGCTATATATGCAGGTACATGTGCATTCCCCCAGAGGAGATGTAGGCCAGTGTTGAGGCAGTCTGCCTGTAGCCTGCACAGTGCATTGTTACATGCCTAGCAGTTTAGTGTACTTACCCAGTGAGATGTCATTTGCAGATGCGTGCCAGATTTACTGCTGCCGGGCCTCCCTTAACAGTCATGTATGTCAAACAGAGCAGTGGGATGCTGTACAGATGTATGTCAATATCTAGTGGGTGGTATGTGGCCATGGCACCCCTGTACCAGCAGTTATTATGTGTCAAGCCAGACAGGGGTGTGTGAATGCATAACCTGTGGTGGCAAATGTATTCTAGTCATTATGTGTTATACCCATCTACATGGCTGTCTACATCCATATTGTCAGGCATGGTACACATGTTTAACACTAAGGGGTTATGTGTATACCTCTGGACTGTACAGAGTGTGTCAGAATGTCCACATATATTGGCCAATATCTCTGCTGGAGTCTACAGGGACATTATGTGCTAGCAGCGGTACTTTACTGTGATGTCCTTAGGATGTCTGTCAGTAGCCACTGGCACACAAGTTATAAGCAGATGTCACCTCCAACACACACCATGTCTGTGAAGACAATCTCAATGACAGTAGGAATAGTCTACTAATATACCTGCTATACAAACCTGACATCCCCTTGCACTACGACTGTGGGACTATAGAGACTGGGGTAGGGTTACACTCCATGTCCAGGACATATGGTGGAAATATATGAACATATTATTATCTTGATAGCCATATATATATATATATATATATATATATATATATATATATATATATATAATTACACATGTGTAGTACTTCCAATCACAACTGTCATGGCAACCACCTACTCTAACCCCCTACATCATATGGGCGTAGTCCCTTTACATTGCCTGTGTGATGGACATCTTTCCTGTGTGTGGGCATCAGTGTTACAGACAGCAGGTAGCAATACCTCTTACAGGAGAACCAGCACACTCAGGGCAGCTGCATATTTGTAGGAGGTTCAGGAACTACAGACAGAGTGGGAGTAGAGTTGTGTTATGCTTTGTATAGTACTGGTGTTATAGGGTGTGTGTGTACATACTACTTTACTTTGGAATGCAGTCTGTCCGCATATCTCTCAACTGTGGGCCTATCCTCTTGGTGGCAAGAGGTGTGTCTGTCATGTGTTGTCTGTCCACCACACAGGTCCTGTGTCAGATATTTCACTGACAGTGTGTGTGTTGAGTGCTGTCAGTACATGGCTACATCCATTTCTGTTTCTAACCTCAATTCCCTGACTAAGGGTATGTTGCAGACTATCCTGTAACACCAGCAACTTGCTTAGTGTATGGCAATAGTTCTCCACATTTGTGCCTGTATTCCAGCCTCTGTCCTCTACCTACATACCAAGCTTTGCATATATGACATGCTGTCAGTGGTTGTTCCATAGTGGGCTGTGAGTACATCACATTGCCATTGCTGCCATCAGTCCATTGCTGTTGTATCTCCCACACATACAGTGGGCCTGGGGCCATACATGTGTGGGTGTCACCTACACAATACATGTGTGCTCTTATGCACTCCAGAAGCCAATGTATGTAACAGTGGTATATGGCCCTGTATTACTGAGTCTAGCAGGGTGGGAGCACCATAAATGACCTAGGCTGTTAAAAAATGTGATAGTATTAGGGGTGAGCTGCCTTAAGGTATCTGGATGTACAGTACCGTATACTTCACCTATATTTAAATTACTTGCATAAATTGGGTTAATGCAAGCCTACTGCCTCCTGCCATACAGACTATTCTGTTTGTCACTGTGCATGTGATGGTGTCAGCTATGCCTTGTTATGTAAGAGTTACAACTCATTTGGTCACATGATGTCTTTACCACCTAGTGATTTTGTACAGACCCTAGATAGAGGCTGCTGAACTATACACCTGCATTATATACTGTTGATTGTTTGGTAGTCTGTAGCCCAGACTGTCCTCACTATTGTAAAATTTGAAAGGCTTGGCCTGGACAGCAACAGTTGTCAACCTTTCCAGACTACTGTATTAGCATAACTGTTTAGTCAAACATTCTGCTTATGCTGTCCTGACGAGGTCATAACAAGGCTGAAATATGCATATCCACAGCTAGTGGGGTTTGGTTTTATTGGCCTGAAACTGTCCATTAAAATGACGAAATAAGTCATGGGCATTTAGAATCGCCAATTAGCTGAAACACCTGATGTTCATAAGGGTCATTTGCATATATCCCATGTGCCTCTGATACAAGAGGTTTGGGAGGTCACACAGAGGAAGTTCCAGCTTTGCTGGGGTTTTCATTTTGTTTTTACTGATTGGATGAAGTATTTAGGAAGATATTCTAAAGTTAGGTTAGACAGCAGCTAATCAAGCAGTACTTACTGAAAATAAATAATGAGTTTTGTTAAGAATGATGAAAAGTACTGCCATTCCCATAGAACAGAGGCTTCCAGAGAGCTAAGATAACTCATGCTATCACTAGGCAGTGTGTAAAATCTCTTTATCCCCACAGAACAGAGGCTTTCAGAGAATGAGAATTACTGGTGATATCACTAGACAGTGTATAAAATTACCATGTTTATATTAAAGACAGGTTTTTGGAAAACTAAAGTGTCTGGTGATGTCACTAGCTGCTGTGTAAAATAACCTCATTCCAATAGAAGAGAGGTTTTTGGAGATCTAAGATAACTGGCAATGTCTCTAGGCAGTGTAAAATCACCGTGTTCCCACAGAACAGAGGATTTGGAAGAGATTAGTTAACTGGTGCACCTCAAAATCTGTGGCATTTCAAAAGTACAACAGTTACTGTGTTCCTTCTTAATCTCTTCCTCATGTAACAGAAAAAAAAATGTCTGATCATAATAATGTTCTTTGCTTAATAATGGTTTCCCTGTTTTTTATCTTTCTAAATTTGTGCATCAGTTTTGGCTAAAGAAGGGCCATTTTCATTAAGCCAGTTTAGCTAGTTATCATATGATGAAACTAAATTAAACAGAAAACTTCTCCATTCTGAAATATAGAAGTTTTGAATGGTTCTGATATTTGATAAAGGAAATGGTTAAATGTAAAATTTAAAAGAACGAAACACCAGAAGTAACTATGATTTTAAAGTGAAAAGTTTTGCCTGAGGTAACTGTTCAGCACACATTTTTTATAACTAACACATTTTTTTATGTGTTTACTTACAATGCATGCATTTCACATTTACTTTGAGTTGTATGTTGCTTTCTTTTTCCAGAGGTTCACAGCACACTTTGTCACTGGATAGCAGCACAAAGCAGTTTGTTCTTTTAAGGAGTATTTTGTCGTGTTTAGTTAAGCTGGAGATCTGTAATATTCCTCATGTCAGTTTGTCATATTTCATATTAGGCAGATATTAATATTTGCAGCATGCTTTGGCAGTTGCATTATCATACGTGCCAATAAAAGCAATGGACATTATGATATAATCTTTGCAAAGAAAAGCAGTGACAAAAATTCTATGACAGCTATTTTAATTTTCTTTTGTGTCCATATAAAGTTGTGATATTGCCTAGTAGCCTAATTTCTGAGTTGGTTACATTGGTGTAACTATACTGAGGGAAGTGTTAAAATATAAGATGTAGAAAAAAAATGTTATAGAAGGCTTTTATTTTTTTTTTTCTTCATAAAATCTGGATGCTAAATAAGGCATATAACCTTTATGTTTCTGAATCAGGTAATTATTTATGAAATGAAGATGAAATTATATTGACTAAGTTCATCTATTGTGCTTGTAAAATAAGAAGTTTCATTGTTTAATATAGAGGTTAGAGTAACCTTAGATGTGATGAATGCCGTCTGCTCCTTCAGGTAATAATAGCAGTGATGGATTCCCACCTGTGCCCTCTAGGTATCTCTAACAGTATCTAACAGATAAACTGTCACTGCATTGCTGACAGATGTTGCGCATTACCTGCTAACTTCGGGGCTGGCTGTTTATCAACTGATAGCTTGGCTGTTATTGCTCAAATTTATGACAAGACGCTTGTATAGTTAATTTGTCAACTTTCAGTTGTGAGATTTTGTCACTTGCTTACTATAGGTTTATCACTTCAAGTGCCAGCTTTCTGCCTGCAACAAATGCTTTTGTTCTTTGCAATTTCCATACTTAAGTTGATATATATATATATATATATATATATATATATATATATATATATATATATAGATATAGATATAGATACACACACACTTGCAAACACACACACATACAAACACACACACACACACACACAGATGCAGAAGTATACACACAATAAAATAAGTTGTTGTTTATTCTCATATTTTGATATCTTATTATTGCATTTTCTGATATACTCCATATTAATAAGAGTCTGCTTACTTGCACAGAGTTGTTTTGGATTCTGTAATTCCAACAGATGATTTTGTAATCTTACAAAAAAGAAAAAACGAATACTGAAGGCTGAAATTAAGGGAGTAAGTATATCATGTGCTAACAAAATGAATCAATCAGAAAGTGACAGGCAAACAAAAGATGTGAAAGAAATTATTTAAAACAGAATTTTGGTCTGGACAGAAAAATATTTCTAATTTAAGACTTTGAAGTTCAAAGCAGAAAAACATTGAGGAATGAATAGCAATGTGTCATACAGACAAATCATTTAGATGCAGACACCATATGATTTAATTACCTGCCAACAGAGAACACATTTGTTCATTGTTAGGTGGTATCAGATAGAAACTGTCAATGACTGAGTAGGTAGCAAGGTTCACATATTCATTAACTTATGCATATATCTGATAAATGGGTAATGAACTGTGTTGAAGACCCTTTCAGGCCATAAAGCAGGCCATCTTGAGGATTTACAAGCATATAGTTTTATAGATATCTACAGTATAAATCACTGTTAGACACACACACACATATATATATATATATATATATATATATATATATATATATATATATATATTTTTTTTTTTTTTTTTTTCTAAATTGGATTAGTATGCAGTTAAGAGACATTGTCATTAAACAAACTATAGAGAAAATGTCACTAACAATAGTGATCTTACCATAAAAATAGAAGAAAACAGTAGAACCTTAACATGACTATATTTAGAAAAGAAAGATTTGATTTGATTTGATTTTAACCAAAGGGGGAGTCTAGGTGTTTTGATACAGTTAGAGAGACTATTGCTCTTGGCAAGTGTAGTTTAGGAGAATATGCTCTCAGTAAGGGGCAAAAGTGAGAGAGAAATATGTTCATTTTAAAGTAAAAAAAAAAGATTCTTTCATTTGCAGAATATAAAACATAATAAAAAAGAGTAGTGATTGAATGGTTATTTATTTACTCACTTGTTTGCTAGTATAGCTGTTTGTATTGTAGAAAGTGTAATTTAAAAGTGACAGATATTCATAGCCTTGCTGCTTACATTATGGGACGGCTTTTGTCATTATTTAAGGGTAAGCAGTGGCTTTGTCTAGACTCCACAGGAATGATAACTTACAGCTGGGTGTTTTAAGATGAAGATCGGGCTTTTAGAGGAAGGGCTTGCTCATGTTTTGGTAGCAATATACTTTTGACAATTAATAAAAAATAAAAGCTGTAAACTTGTGTAAAACAGCTAAATCTTCAAATCACAAGTAAACAGAACAGCAAATTGATAAGAACCAAAAGGAAAAACTCGAAAATATAAAATAAAAGTTCACTTTAATCTCTGTCAGATAGATAATTATTCACTCATGGACTTCATCAGAATTAACTTGCAATCCATTCTCCAGTTTAAATACATTCCTTCAGTCATATGGCTATCTTCTACTGATCCATAATCATGAATTTCAGTATGTAATCATCATTTGATACAAATTAATTATGAATACATTTTTTTTCTCAAAAAAGAATTAGAAGAAATGTATATTAATAAAAAAAGATATCATTTTTAACTTGTTAAAGAAAACAAAGCTCCTTTAGTTATTATAGTCATAATTTTGCTAACCTAAGTTTTAACACACTAGAAATTTTGGTGGTGGTGGTGGTGGTGGTGTTCAAACCCATGGAGGAAGTAGCATTCAATATTAGTTGCCATACAAGCTCTTTATACTCTATCCTTTCCTCCCAAGGTCCTCTCCAAAGCCAACAAGAATTTTTTTCCATAATAAACAAACTTGATCTTCTAGGAAAGTGGACAAATAACACTATGTGGCATTCTTGG
>NC_056739.1:616291217-616307166 GCF_019279795.1 Protopterus annectens
CATAACCAAAACAGTAGCGGATATATTCTCTTCTGAGGTCACATAATGTGAAAAAGTTACTAAAAATTGCTGGGTGTCCCTAATGATGGAGTTAGTTATTCCAACAACTGGTCTGAGTTGTTTTTCTACATCGATGGACATTGATTCCATCAACCATCCCCTAATTGAGACTATGGGTCTCATAGGGGGTTTAATAGGTCTTTATGAGTTTTAGGTAGAGCTCTAAATGTAGGAAAGCTCTGTGTTTCAACAAGAAAGTACCGATAGAAATCAGTTTCTATAATGCCACTCATTAAAAAATCATATAGTTCACTGTATACATCTTTATTGATTTTACTGAGTTGTTGATTATTTAAAAGTTTGAAGGTGTCAGGTTCCGCTAGTAGCTCTTCCATTTTAATATCAGAAAATTCTCTATCTAAAACTACTATGGCTCTGCCTTTAAAGGCGGACCTTATGGTGATGCTGTCATTATTCTGTAAAGCATTTAAAGCCTCAAACCCATCTTTGTTTAAATTATAAAACTCCCGTCTAACTTTCCCATTACTATTTTTTAAACATCTCTTGTAAATCCTTCTCACAAGCTCTCTTGAAAGCTTCGAGAAGTGGATGCATTGGAGATACAAAAGTGGAAGGTTTCCTAAACACATTCCTAGTGTCACTGTTAGAATTACCATGCAATAAATTCAAACAAACATTCCTAATAAAAAGTTTTAATATCTACTATCAAATCTGTGACGTTGATACTTCTGGAAGGTATAAATGAGAGTCCTTTATTCAAAAGGGACCTCTCCACTTTGCTCAAAACATATTTAGAAATATTAATAATCAAGTCCGACTCACTGGTTTCAGAGTTTTCTTTTGGAACTCTAATTATTCTTCTGAGTATTTGCATTTCCTCATTTTTTGCTGAGGAGTCCATGGCTGTCTCTGCATTGCCCGAATCGGAAATGGAAAAGGACAAAAAAAAAAACAACGTGCTGGTGGAAGTAGAAGGAACTACCTCTGCAGGTTTCTCTTTCCTTCTCACATCGGATACCGGCATGGCGAAGTGTCTAATTTTCTCTCTACCTGAAGATTGTCCTTCATTTGTGGATGAAAAAACAGTGTGTAGACTAGCGTCTTTGGCTGCCACTTTTTCTCTCCTGGTAATCAAATGTCGACATGTTCCGTCACAGTGGGGGTAGAGGGTGGATGTGTATCAACTGGTTGGCTGAGCGAAATGGATTGAGCAGAATCTCTGTTCCTCATAGGTTCCCTTGGCCAGGAGAACACATTTCCCTTATGAAAATCTAAAAGGTCTCATTCTAATTTCTTCTTCTTGTTCTACATGAGTTTATTGTCAAGTAGTGAAAGAGTAACACTCATTTCCATGATTGACTCATTCACTTCATGCAGTGATAAAAGATAGACTAGTTCTTGTTTGAGTTGTGTTGCTTCAATGGCTAAAGTGTCTTCATTGATCATATACTGTTCAATTAACAGCCTCATGTATCCGTAGCTAGACTCAAGGTTTAGCTTTTGCCATTTGGTTAATAAATCAGGGTAAGTGGTGCCGAAAGTAGGCATTTTCAATATGCATAGACCTCTCAGCACCACTTTAAAACATAGACATGCTTCCATATGCTTCCTCTGCCATTGTACATTCTTAAGTTTCACCAACTTGCTTTCCAGTTTCCTCATGGTTTGCAAAGCAATAATGTTACGCTCCTTGTTAACTGTCCCATTGCTATTATTAATTAAATCAGTTTTGATAAATTTCAGCAATGGATTACTCTCAACTTTGAGCAGACGATAGAATAAAGTATCTTCTTTACCATTTAAATCCATTTTCATTGGGTGACTTGGATTATAAGTAAGTTCAACCTCTGTCCCTTCTGCCATGTCCCTCTGACTGTCAAACCAAAAAGAAATATATCCAAGTAAATGATGTAAATGGTCAAAGGATAAAGTGCCTCTCAGGAAAAGCAGACCAAAACTTCATGAAAACCACATAGGACAACACCAAAATAGTGAAGGAGACTGTTTAATAAATCACAACAAAGCAACATCACTCAACCTAACAAAATAAACCCTCCCAGATCCACTATAGATTGGATCCTAGTCTCAGATCCAAATAAAATAACCAATTCTGTCACAATTCCTGAAACCTTTAGTGACCTCCTCCCAGCCTTCATGCATCATTCAACTAGTTCCTCCCCACACCAGCATCAATACATTCAAACTCGTAACCTCAGTAGCTTCAACCCAACTACTTTCTCAAATACTTTCAAACAAATGAACTTGAAAATTCTAAACATCCTTCCTCTTGACAAGGCTATAGAATACTTCAACTCTGTCTTCCCTGATACTTTAAACTCACTAGCCCCACTAAGAAACAAAAGGATAAAAACTAAAACTGCTCCTTGGCTATCCAAAGAGACAAAACAGATTATGCACCACAGAGACAAACTATGGAAACTTTACCAAAACAATAAACTGGCCAATACCTTGCTCCAATATAAACAGCTCCGCAACCATGCAAAATGACTAATCACCAAAGACAAAAAAAACATACTATAGCAAACTTCAGTCCAATAACCATAAAAAAACCCAAGTAATTCTGGAACTCAATAAACTCACTCCTCAATTCAGGCTCCAAGAATAATCCCTGTCCTGATCCAAGTAAATCTGACCTCGAACTAGGCTCTGAATTTAACTCATTTTTCATAGAAACTATTACTACCCTCACCAAGACATTTCCCAATAATAACCCAACTGCTCTACACTCTCCCCCTTCTAACTCACTTCATCTGTTTGAGCTTAAACCCATCTCCACTAACTTTATAAAAAAACTTTTGTCCAAACTTAAACCTTGCTCTAACGCTCCCGACAATATTCCCTCTTCCTTCCTAAAATGTGCTGCTGATGGCATTGCTCTCCCAATCAGCATCATTATTAACTGATCCATAAAAGAATCATGCATCCCCAAACTCTGGCACTCAGCTTATATTCTTCCTCTTCATAAAGGAGGCAAAAATACCAGTATCTCAAACTTTCGCCCCATTGCTTTGCTCTCACCAATCTACAAAATCCTAGAAAAATGCATCCACCTCCAACTTATGCCTTTCCTGACTCAAAACAATCTTCTCACTCCTAGCCAGCATGGCTTCCATTCAGGCCATAATAACCACTCTACTCTCTTTCCTAGAAACTGTCAATCAAGCCCAAGATTCAGGACACTTAGTTTCTACTGTTTTACTCGATCTGTCTAAAGCCTTTGATACTGTTTCCCACAAGCACCTTTTCTGTCATCGCTCAAACCTTAATCTCTCATATAATGCTTTATCCTGGTTCTCCAGCTATCTATCAGATAGATTACAGGCAGTTAAATGGAAGAACTCCATCTCTTCCTTCCTACCTACCCCAACTGGTGTACCACAGGGATCCATCCTTGGGCTAATGCTTTTTAACATCTTCATCAATAACTTTCACACTGCTATTCCTGATGCTAAATTCATCCAATAAGCAGACAATTCAACCTTAGTCTGCTCTGCCTCAAACCTCTCTGAATTGCTGACTAAAATCCAAACTGCTTTCTCAACAACTGAAAACTGGATGTGCCAAAACCACCTCTCTCTCAATGCAAATAAATCAAAAATTCTACTATTCCCTCCCACAAAGACCCTCTCCTACTATAAAAACAACTTCAAAGTCTATAGTCAAACCAACTCACCTATAAAAGTGGTCCCCTCTGCCAAACTACTTGGCTTTACTGTAGATGAACACCTCAAGTTTGATATTCATATTCAACAAAATATTAAGAAAACCCACCAAAAGCTAGGTATGCTGTATAGGAATAATCGCTTTCTCTCCAACTCTACCAGAAAAACTCTGGCCTCGACTTAAATTCTTCCTTCCTTATTATACGGAGCCCCTCTCCTAACCAACCTGTCCTCCTCTATCACCTCTAAACTAGAAAACTGTTACAACAAAATCTCTAAATTTGCCTCTAAATCTAAAAATATCACCCATCACTGCCTAACCCTACAATCCCTGAATTGGCTTGAACTCCCAAACTACCTAGACTATCTCCAACTCACTTCTGCATATAGACTCATATTTCACCCAACAAAATGTCCCGCTCTGACTAACATCGTTCCCCCTTATACACCCAACAGAGCTCTCAGATCTGAAAATCGGAACTTAATTACTATCCATAAACCTAAACGTCCTGCTGGCCAACTTCTCCTATCTTTCTCACTAGACAAAAAATGGAATTCCCTTCCCTACACACTAAGAACCATACCAAACTCAGAAAACTTCAAAACCCAACTATTCAAACACCTGCCCACTAAATGGAAATGTACCTACCTTCACTCAACCTAATCAAAGGGGGTTCTCTCTCTGGTTCCCAAGCTCTACAACTCTCATAGTTATCTTCCTATGAGCCTATCTAAGCTCTCAACAATTTCTATAGCTTCTCTCTAAACTCTCAACAACTCCTACAGCTACCCTCACACAGCCCACCCTTGTAAATATTGTAAATAGCATTCTACTGTTGATGTGTGTATGTAAAGCGTATTTACATTTTCTTAAAAGGTTTGTATGTAAACTGTTTCCACACGTAACACATAACTGTTTTCCTCAAATTAAACTGTATGATCCCTACCTTCAAGCCTAATGAATTTGTTAACTATGCATGATATTGAATGCATTTATGAGTAACTATTTTACATAATATTATCTTTAATATTAACTATCAGTTGTATCTAAATTGTAAAATGCATCTTGGAGCTTTTCTCCCCAGGCCTCCACTGAAAATGGGTCAGTTCGGCCCAGTAGACTTTCCTGGTAATCAAACTGCAAATAAATAAATAAATAATAAAAACAAAGTGAGCGCTTTCACATTCAACTGAATGCTTCTTCATTCATAACTACAATGAAAAAACATTCAAATATGGCAAAACTTCTTCAATAAAAAATTACTACCCAATCACATCACAAATTCATTTAATCAATCAAGCACTTAATAAAATAGCTCCTCGCTTATGTGCAAAAGACTTTAAAATCTATAAAAAATAATAATAAGTAAATGGAAACCTTCCACAGATCAATAAAATATGTAAGATAAACAGACATTATAAAAAACTTCCAAATTCAATATTCTGAAAACAAATAAAAACGTTAATTAAAAACCTAAAAGACTTAATGCTCAATAAGCATTATGTAATAATTATATAATAAAAGAAATAACAAATGTAGAGTCCAGTCAGCTAGAAAGGGAACATTTCCCTGTTGAAACTGTAATCAGTGTTCCTACATGGCTAATGATAATGTCTTCATACATCCAGACACACGTAGCACTTGTATTTTCGATCATTATGCAGACTGTAGGTCATGTGACCTAATATACTTAGCTAGATATGTGAAATATACCTCCTATTACACTGGGAAAACCAATAGGAGTTTAGGAAAGAGGGTCAGGGAGCACTTGTACGCTATCAATAAAGAAGATGATAGAATGCGCTAGCTAAGCATGTCATAAATAATGATTTAATCCATAGATTTGTCTTTCTTGCAATAGAATTGATAAATAAGAGAGTTATATTGGGGAATATTAAGAATTACATAGAGAAACAAGAGAATAAATGGATTCTGAAGTTGCAAGCTGACAAAGCTCATGGACTCAATGAAAAGGTTTCATTGAAACCCTTTTAAGTTGAACAACCTTTAATTCATTAGCTTCTCAGTTTAAAATTTAGCTGCTATGTTGTCGTATTAGTTAAGTTAGAACTAGATGCCTTATGCCATTTTTATCTATATTTATTATATTTTTTTATACATTTATATATTCTTATGTGTTTATGTGCTTTTTATATTATTAGTATTTTATGTTTTTTTTAAATAAATAGTTCAGTATCCTTTCATTGGAAAGCACATATAAAATAGATAGACTTGTACTTGTTTATATGTAGTGTTAAGTATATCCATGAGATTTTGTATATATAGACTGCCATTTAGTGACTATTATTAAGCATTAAGTCTACTGTATACCTGCGGTGATGGTGCTGTGGTAGCGCATTGTCACCTCACAGTAAGATGCTGTCCGGTTCGATTCTCAGCTAGAGCGTCTTCTGTGTGGAGACATGCGTGAATGGGCATACCTTCATTGAAGGTTGTGCTTCAGGCCTGGCAAGCTGGTATGTAAAAATCAACTGCCAATCATTAGCGGACCTGAGTTCCGCTGTGGTGACCCCTAACCGGGAAAAGCTGAAAGACACAAACAATTAAGGATTAAGTCTACTGCGGTGGTGGTGCTCCAGTAGTGTTGTCACCTCATAGCAAGACGTTGTCTCGTTCAATTCTCAGCTAGAGCGTCTTTTGTGTGGAGGTATACATGAATGGGGTGTGCCTTCGTTGAAGGTTGCGCATCAGGGCTGGTAACCCGGTACGTAAAAATCCACTACCAATCATTAACGGACCGGAGTTCCGCTGTAGCGACCCCTAACCGGGAAAAGCCGAAAGACACAAGCATTAAGTCTGTTAGGTTTTTAATTAATGTTTTTGTTTTCAGACTACCTTTGAATTTGGGATTTTTTTTTTAATTTCTGTTTATCTTACATGTTTTATTGATCTCTGGAAGGTTTCCATTTACTTATTATTATTATTTTTTATAGATTTTAAAGTCTTTTGCACATAACCGAGGAGCTATTTTATTAATTGCTTGATTGATTAATTGAATTTGTGATGTGATTGGGTAGTCATTTTTTACTGAAGAAGTTTTGCCATATTTAATTGAATGTTTTTTCACTATAGTTATGTCTGAAGAAGAGTTCACTTTGTTTTTATTTTTTGCTTTGTTGTGATTTATTAAATGGTCTGTTTCACTATTTTGGTGTTGCCTCTTGCATTTTTCATGAAGTTTTGGTCTGCTGTTCCTGAGATGCACTTTATCCTTTGACAGTCTACATTATTTACTTGGATATACTTCGCTAATACTTCACTGCAGATAAATATACAAAAGCTACTAAACACAAAAGATTTGCTATGATCATAGTTGTTTACATTACAGAGGACATGCATAACATTTAGAAAAATGTACTGGTTTATCTAAAGAATTAGTATGCTTACAAGAGCAATTGTTAAGATTTTTCCTATGAAAAGCCCTGTATTTTATTCTTTATGAAGAGTTCATGAAGTGTTTAGAGCTAGAACTGACCAAGATTTAATGTGTATGGAATCTATGGGAGTCAGAGTTAAACAAACCAAACCTAATGTCCAGGTAAAACTGTCCAGGCAAATAATCTAAAGAATTAGTATGTTTACAAGAGGAATTATTAAGATTTTTCCTATGAATAGCCCTGTATTTTATTCTTCATGAAGAGTTCATGAAGTGTTTAGAGCTAGAACTGAGCAAGAATTAATGTGCATGGAATCTATGGGAGTCAGAGTTAAACAAACCAAACCTACTGTCCAGGTAAATAATAGGGTGACCTACTGTCCAGGTAAATAATAGGGTAATAATAATAAAATAAGACAGGCTATTGATCAAAGATTCAAGTAAGTGAATAAAAGGGGGAACACTGTCAACTTCAGGCAATGGAAGAACTAGAAGAAAAAATATCCAATCCAAAGTATTTGTTTGGGGTTAATGTTAACAAAGGGTTTAGGCACCTTACGCCAGATGAATACAGTCTTAAGTTGTGCACAGTTAGGACACTTTTAGGCAGATATTTCTATCTGGAATCTCAACCAATCCAGTGGACTTCCTAAGGGCTATGGCTAATATTGTAAACATGCTACATGGGTGTAATGAATATTTGCATCAGGAGTACAATGAAACTAGAACATAACCAATAAAATTTCCAGATAGACTGGAACAGAAAGGCTTAAAGTTAAATAAAATGAAATACTAAATCTGTAAAATGTTTCTCAAACACACAAAATATAACTTATTATCAGAAAAGATTAGACCAGGAGCTGATAAAGGGAAGACAATTGCTAACATAAACATGCATGAGGAGTATCTGTATTGTGATTCATAAGAATGGTGCAATATCTAAATTTATTACACACTTACCATATATGACAATGCTATTAAAGAAACTTCAAAGGACTGATATGGAATGGCTTTGGTAAAAACAGTGGGGAAATAGCTTTGCCATGTTGAAGCAAGTGCTCACTTTAAGGCATACACTCATATTTTATGATGTATCACAACCTATGGTTCAGGAAAATACATGCCAGAAGGAGCATGGCACAGTTTTATTTCAGGAAGGTAAGCCATTTGTATGAGTGCATTTGGTAACCTATAAAGAATATTATATTGAGACTGAGAAAAAGCTGTTAGCCACAGTGTTGTTTCCCAGAAATTTCAGGACTAGATATGTAGCAAAAGAATAATTATGGAATTAGAACAGATCATACTTAAAAATGCATAAACACTGTGCAAGACTTAAAAGAAAGTTATTCATTATAAAAGTATGAACTGCAGTTTTAATATAAGCATAGCAAGCTTATGCATATAGGAGGTACATGAAGTAGAATGTATCAAAATGAGTGTAAAGAAGATTTGTTTGAGAGAAAACTAGAAATACTAGGGACTGGTTCTCAATTGTCAGTCTGTGCTAAAAAAAAGCTACAAGAACTCAAGATAACTGGTGTGTAATGTGGAAATGGCCAGAAAACACTAGATCAATGTGGTCTCTAATAACAACTTATTTTCCATTCAGAGGTGAACTGTTACTGACATGAGGTTTATTGCTTAAGACAGGGAAAGTGATAATTTCTATGAAACTAAAAGAAAATCTGCTTAGTGGAAATTTTGATTCTATGTGGGCACAAGCAAGTACAAAGACTATACTACTCAGCAACAGCTCCTCGTGGTCCTGCAGAGTGGTGCTAGCAGCAGAGAACTGAAAAAGCGACTACTTTCCAGATTTAAGTATATTTTTGCTGTTTCTACCTGTGCGACCTTCTTTTCTTGCTGTAAACGAAGTTTAAACTGCTATTTTATCTGTATTGAGAATTGTTTTTACCTGCACTTAAGTTAAAGTTTGTTTGTTTAATTTTACTGCTGAGGGTGCCCACTCAACTGCGCAAGCCTGTGCATTTAATATACTGCTGTTTCCCTGCATTTTTCTGTAGTTTTCTTACAAAAAAAAAAAAAAACAAAAAAATCCTTGTTTTCCCACCTTTCCTTGACTAGAATAGTCCAGTATACAGGCTTTGCTGCATTCTGGTCTTTGGGATAGTTCCTGTGTTGCCCATTGCCTTACTTGGAGAGAAGGAAGTTTCTTTGCTCACCAGTGGGAGTGGGGAGCCTTGAGCAGCCTATCTGTCCCTGAAGGAGTCACCTCAGCACAAGATCTAGTAGTAATTGGTTGTTTTGGACCATTTCTAGCTCTTTTGAAGTTCCCTGTATAAAAATCCACCTCTGAGTGTTTTTTTTGACTATACTACTCAGCAACATCTCCTCATGGTCCTGCAGAATGGTGCTAGCAGCAGAGAACTGAAAAAGCGACTACTTTCCAGATTTAAGTATATTTTTGCTGTTTCTACCTGTGCAACCTTCTTTTCTTGCTGAAAACGAAGTTTAAACATGTTATTTTATCTGTATCGAGCATTTTTTTTACCTGCACTTTAGTTAAAGTTTGTTTGTTTAATTTTACTGTTGAGGATGCCCACTCAAGTGCACTAGCCTGTGCATTTAATATACTGCTGTTTCCCTGCATTTTTCTGTAGTTTTCTTACAAAAAAAAAAATAAAAAAATATCCTTGTTTTCCCGCCTTTCCTTGACTAGAATAGTCCAGTATACAGGCTTTGCTGTATTCTGGTTTTTGGGATAGTTCCTGTGTTGCCCATTGCCTTACTTGGATAGAAGGAAGTTTCTTTGCTCACCAGTGGGAGTGGGGAGCCTTGAGCAGCCTATCTGTCCCAGAAGGAGTGACCTCAGCACAAGATCTAGTAGTAATTGGTTGTTTTGGACCATTTCTAGCTCTTTTGAAGTTCCCTGTATAAAAATCCACCTCTGAGCATTTTTTTTTCGACTATACTACTCAGCAACAGCTCCTCGTGGTCCTGCAGAGTGGTGCTAGCAGCAGAGAACTGAAAAAGTGACTACTTTCCAGATATAAGTATATTTTTGCTGTTTCTACCTGAGCGACCTTCTTTTCTTGCTGTAAACGAAGTTTAAACTGCTATTTTATCTGTATTGAGAATTTTTTTTTACCTGCACTTAAGTTAAAGTTTGTTTCTTTAATTTTACTGTTGAGGCTGCCCAATCAATTGTGCTAGCCTGTGCATTTAATATACTGCTGTTTCCCTGCATTTTTCTGTAGTTTTCTTACAAAAAAAAAATAAATATCCTTGTTTTCCTGCCTTTCCTTGACTAGAAAAGTCCAGTATACAGGCTTTGCTGTATTCTGGTCTTTGGAATAGTTCCTGTGTTGCCCATTCCCTTACTTGGATAGAAGGAAGTTTCTTTGCTCACCAGTGGGAGTGGGGAGCCTTGAGCAGCCTATCTGTCCCTGAAGGAGTGACCTCAGCACAAGATCTAGTAGTAATTGGTTGTATTGGACCATTTCTAGCTCTTTTGAAGTTCCCGGTATAAAAATCCGCTTCTGAGCATTTTTTTTCGACTATACTACTCAGCAACAGCTCCTCGTGGTCCTGCAGAGTGATGCTAGCAGCAGAGACCTGAAAAAGTGACTACTTTCCAGATTTAAGTATATTTTTGCTGTTTCTACCTGTGCAACCTCCTTTTCTTGCTGTAAATGAAGTTTAAACTGCTATTTTATCTGTATTGAGCATTGTTTTTACCTGCACTTAAGTTAAAGTTTGTTTGTTTAATTTTACTGTTGAGGCTGCCCACTCAAGTGCGCTAGCCTGTGCATTTAATATACTGCTGTTTCCCTGCATTTTTCTGTAGTTTTCTAACAAAAAGAAAAAAATATATCCTTGTTTTCCCGCCTTTCCTTGACTAGAATAGTCCAGTATACAGGCTTTGCTGTATTCTGGTCTTTGGGATAGTTCCTGTGTTGCCATTGCCTTACTTGGATAGAAGGAAGTTTCTTTGCTCACCAGTGGGAGTGGGGAGCCTTGAGCAGCCTATCTGTCCCTGAAGGAGTGACCTCAGCACAAGATCTAGTAGTAATTGGTTGTTTTGGACCATTTCTAGCTCTTTTGAAGTTCCCTGTATAAAAATCCGCCTCTGAGTGTTTTTACTGCACTTATTCCAGTATAGTTATTTTCTGTTGAGTGTGCACCAAGACGCATAAGTGATTTAATTTAGTTTCTATTTTTCTGTTTTACCTTGCAACCCTTTTTACTTAAAGTAGTTTAACTTTTTACTGTAGTCCATCATTTTAGCCTGTGTTTGATAGTTCTTTTCTGCATTGCTTCTTAGAACGAAAATTATTACCTGTTGTTCCTTTCCTTCTGAGTTCCAGAAAGATTATTATCTGTTTTCGCTTTCCTTTTGACCATCCTGCTTTTGATTACGGTTATTGACGTCTGTGGCTTGACTTACTATAAACAAGTTCCTTGCTCCCAGATGTGTAGCAGCAGGCCTTGACCCTAGGTCCTTTAAGCAGTATAAATCTGTTGTTTTTTTCTACTTTAATCGCATAAATCTCTGTCCTCTGAGTGGTTTTTTCACAACTAAAAGAACTACTTTCTTTAGATATGTTGCTGCCACAAGTGAAAAAACCTTTCATTTAAATATTTTTGCTATTTTTCTCTTGAATTTTTTTATAAAAAAGTTTTTTTTTATTTTATAGAATTCCAACAGGCTTTGTTATTCTGTTTTTATTTTTTGCCTCATTGTAAAGGAAATTAATTCCTTTTCCCCTTTGTCTAGAGTTTCCTAAAAGTAATACCTTAGTTTTCCATAGTCCTTGTGATTGCCTTACTGGCTTATGAAGTTTCTTTAAAGGCCTTGAGTGCCTTCCTTCCGATAAGGAGATCTCTCCCAGTGGTAGGGGCTTGAGACCTCCCTAGGACTTTTCAGCCTAAATATATTATTGGTGTTTTGTCCTTTCTACTCTTAAACCCGTAAACTGCATTGAGTGTATTAGAATTTACCAGCAACTTACCGTTAGTTATTTTGCTGTTAGCTGCGACTAAAAAGTGCTTTCAGATTTAATATTTTTTTTTTACTGATTTTCTTACATTAAGTAAAGAATTTATTGATTTTTCTGTCTGACTCCATTACCAGTTAGCTTGTTATTTGTTTTGATTTTCTGTGTGCCCATTCAAGGATAGATAAATCTCTGTTTCCCATTTGCTTGGAGCTTTACAGATACAGAACTGAAGATACTCTTTGGATAGCTCCTTTCTTGCTGATGCCATTGAAGGCTTTTGATTCCCGTTTTGGGAATGTCCTTGAGCCATTTCTTCCTGAAGATGAACTCTCCACAGTGGAGTGGGTGCCTTGAGCACTATCTGTCCCTGAAAGTACCTCAAAAGTCCTTAGATTTTTTTTGACATTCTCTACTTTTCTTCCTGGTTAAAAATGCCTTGAGCATTTTGATATTACTCATTACAGTTGTTTTTTGCTGTTTTCTGAGCCCACTTAATGTGCTAACTTGTTTAATATTTTTTTACTGCATTTTCTTTTCTACTTAATTAAATTTTAATTGCTAATTTATCTATTGAGGATGCCTTAACTGCACTTAGTTAAGTTTTTTTCTGTTTCTCAGTTTCTACTTTTCTTCAATAACATCATTAAAATACTCCTGTTCCTGCATTTCCTTGACTTTAAATATCCAATAAGGCTTTTTCTTGTTTTCGCTTCCTTGTTGCAATTCCTTACTTGTGTGGAATTTCTTTTACAGTCCTGTGGTGCCATTGCCTACTCTGAAGGAGTTTTCCTCACCAAGGTTGGGACCTTGGCAGCCTTTGTCCTGAACATCCTCAGCCTAGATCTAGTATAAATAGTGTTTGACCATTTTTGCTCTTAAGTACCTGTAAATGCCTCGAGGTTTTTTTGACTAAACTAGAACAGCTCTCCGTGGTCTGCAATTTGTGTTACGAGACTATATTCTTTCAGAATTTAAATCTTTTTCTATGGCACTTCTTTTTTGCCTTAAGTTAAATTTTTTGTTTAATTTTTTAGCTGCACTAAGTTAATTTTTTGTTTTCTGTTGTTCTGTCTACCTTCATAAAAATCTGTTTCCCGCTTTCTTGTTAAAAAAAAACAAAAAATCCTTGTTTTCGTTTCCTTGATAGAATAGTCCTATACGGTTGCTGTATTCTGGTCTTTGGGATAGTTCCTGTGTTGCCATTGCCTTACTTGGATAGAAGGAAGTTTCTTTGCTCACCAGTGGGAGTGGGGAGCCTTGAGCAGCCTATCTGTCCCTGAAGGAGTGACCTCAGCACAAGATCTAGTAGTAATTGGTTGTTTTGGACCATTTCTAGCTCTTTTGAAGTTCCCTGTATAAAAATCCGCCTCTGAGCTTTTTTTTCGACTATACTACTCAGCAACAGCTCCTCGTGGTCCTGCAGAGTGGTGCTAGCAGCAGAGAACTGAAAAAGTGACTACTTTCCAGATTTAAGTATATTTTTGCTGTTTCTACCTGTGCAACCTTCTTTTCTTGCTGTAAACGAAGTTTAAACTGCTATTTTATCTGTATCGAGCATTTTTTTTTACCTGCACTTAAGTTAAAGTTTGTTTGTTTAATTTTACTGTTGAGGATGCCCACTCAAGTACCATAGCCTGTGCATTTAATATACTGCTGTTTCCGTGCATTTCTCTCTAGTTTTCTTACAAAAAAAACAAAAAAAAATATCCTTGTTTTCCCGCCTTTCCTTGACTAGAATAGTCAGCTACAAGGCTTTGCTGTGTTAGTCTTTGAGTTAGTTATATGTTGCCCACTGCCTTGGATGAAGTTTCTTAACATACTGGTAGGGTAGAGGCCAGGCCTATCCTGTCCCTGAAGGGAGACCTCATCCTGAATCACAGTAATGGTGGTTTTGGACCCATTTCAAGCTCTTTAGAGTTCCCCATATAAAATCGCCTCCTGAAGCGTTTTTTTTACTCTACTACTCGGCAACAACTCCCTGCGTGGTCCTGCAGAGTGGTGCTAGCAACAGAGATGAAAAACACTTTCCAGATTTATGTATATTTTGCTGTTTCACTACCTGTTAAGACCTTCTTTTTCTTGCTTGTAAGCAAAGTTTAAACTGCTATTTTATCTGTATTGAGCATTGTTTTACCTGAGCTTAAGTTAAAGTTTGTTTTGTTTTAATTTTACTGTTGAGGCTGCCCACTCAAGTGCTTCTTCTGCATTTAATACAGTGCTGTTTCCCTGCATTTTTCTGTACTTTTCTTACAAAAAAAAAAAACAAAAACAAAACAAATCCTTGTTTTCCCACCTTTCCTTGATTAGAATAGTCCAGTATACAGGCTTTGCTCTATTCTGGTCTTTGGGATAGTTCCTGTGTTGCCATTGCCTTACTTGGATAGAAGGAAGTTTCTTTGCTCACCAGTGGGAGTGGGGAGCCTTGAGAGCAACCCTATCCCACGGAGTGACCTCAGCACAAGATCTAGTAGTAGTGGTTGTTTTTTGGACCATTTCACAAGCTCTTTGAAGTTCCTGTATAAAAATCTGCTCTGAGTGTTTTGTTTTACTCTACTACTCAGCAGCTCCTCATGGTCCTGCAGAGGTGCTAGCAGCAGAGAAATGAGAAAAGCGACTACTTTCCAGATTTATGTATATTTTTTGCTGTTTTCTACCTGTAGGCCTTCTTTTCTTGCTGTAAACGAAGTTTAAACTGCTATTTTATCTGTACTGAGCATTGTTTTTCCGAATAAGTTAATTGTTTTTTACCTTTACTGTTTCCACAATCAAGTGACTCCTTGATTTATATTAGCTTTTTTTCCTGTATTTAATCAAAATTAAAAAATATCCTTGTTCCTGCCTTTCCTGACAGAAGTCCAGTATACAGCTTCTGATTTGGTTTTTTCCTGTGTAGCCCATTGCTTTCTTGAGAATTTTTTTCACCAGTGGGAGTGGGGAGCCTTGAGCAGCTTATCTGTTCCTGAAGGAGTGACCTCAGCACAAGATCTAGTAGTAATTGGTTGCTTTGGACCATTTCTAGCTCTTTTGAAGTTCCCTGTATAAAAATCCGCCTGAGCTTTTTTTTCGACTATACTATTCAGCAACAGCTCCTCGTGGTCCTGCAGAGTGGTGCTAGCAGCAGAGAACTGAAAAAGCGACTACTTTCCAGATTTAAGTATATTTTTGCTGTTTCTTCCTGTGCAACCTTCTTTTCTTGCTGTAAACGAAGTTTAAACTGCTATTTTATCTGTACTGAGCATTTTTTTTTACCTGCACTTAAGTTAAAGTTTGTTTGTTTAATTTTGCTGTTGAGGCTGCCCACTCAAGTGCCATAGCCTGTGCATTTAATATACTGCTGTTTTTTGCATTTTTCTGTAGTTTTCTTACAAAAAAAAATATCCTTGTTTTCCCGCCTTTCCTTGACTAGAATAGTCCAGTATACAGGCTTTGCTGTATTCTGGTCTTTGGGATAGTTCCTGTGTTGCCCATTGCCTTACTTGGATAGAAGGAAGTTTCTTTGCTCACCAGTGGGAGTGGGGAGCCTTGAGCAGCCTATCTGTCCCTGAAGGAGTGACCTCAGCACAAGATCTAGTAGTAATTGGTTGTTTTGGACCATTTCTAGCCCTTTTGTAGTTCCCTGTATAAAATCGCCTTGAGCATTTTTTTTACTATACTACTCAGCAACAGCTCCTCGTGGTCCTGCAGAGTGGTAGCAGCAGAGAATGAAAAGACTACTTTCCAGATTTAAGTATATTTTTGCTGTTTCTTTTCTGTTTTTCCTTCTTTCTTTGCCTGTAAAAGTTTACAACTGCTTATTTTATTTTCCTGGGATTTTTTTTAAACTGCACTTAAGTTAAAGTTTGTTTTTTAAAAAATTTAAAAACTGTTGAGGCTGCCCACTCAA